>NW_007217140.1:307383-452770 GCF_000164805.1 Carlito syrichta
CGATCTGTCTAGGGTTGTGAGTGGTGTATTAAAGTCCCCAGTTATGATGGTGTTAGAGTCAATATCTTTCTTTAGTTTTCCTAGGAGTTGCTTTATGAAAATTGGCGCACCTATGTTGGGTGCATATATGTTTAAGATAGATATTTCTTGTTGATGGATTGAGTCTTTTATCATTATGTAGTGACCTTCTGTATCTTTTTGATTTTTAATAGCTTGAAGGATATTTTGTCTGAAATTAAGATCACTACTCCTCCTTTCTTTTGTATTTCGTTCGCCTGAAAGTTTGTTTCCCATCCTCTTAATTTGAGTCTGTGTGTGGCCTTTCTAGTGAGGTGAGTCTCTTGAAGGCAATAGATTGTTGCCTGATGATATTTTATCCATTTTGCCATTCTATGTCTTTTCAGTGGTGCATTTAGTCCATTCACATTTAGGCTAATCATTGAAATGCAAGAGTTGATCCCTGTCATAAGGTTCTTACAGAGTTGTTCCTGTTTGTTTGTTGTCTTTCTTTGGGTTCTGGAGTTGGCTGATGTGTGTTTTTAATCTTTTGCCTGTACTCTTGTGAAGAATGTTGTTGTTCTTTTTTCTTTTCCTCTGTGTTCAGTACTTTCTTAAGTGTTTCTTGTAGAGGTGGTCTGGTGGCAGCATAGGTTCTTAGGGATTGGATATCTGGAAAAGATTTCAATTCTTCCTCACTAATGATGCTTAGTTTGGCTGGGTAGGTTATTCTTGATTGAAATTATTTATCTTTTAGAAATTTGAAGATAGGGCTCCAGGCTCTCCTAGCCTGAAGGGTTTCTGTGGATAAATCTGCTGCTATTCTTATTGATCTTCCCTGGTAGATAGTCTGGCCTTTTTCTCTTGCTGCCTTTAGGATTTTTCCTTTTATAGCTACTTTGTTTAGGCAAATTATTATGTGCCTGGGAGTTGGTCTTCTCATTTGTTGTCTTGCAGGGGTTCTCTGAATCTCTTGTGTTTGAATGTTTTCATCTTTGATGAGATGAGGGATGTTTTCTCGAATGATTTCATGAAATGTCTGTTCCAGTGTGGCTTCTGTTTCTTTCTCTGCCTCAGGAAGCCAATTACTCTTAGGTTTGGTCTCTTGAAGTGGTCATTTATCTCTTGCAGGTTTTGTTCTGTCTTTTTGAGCTTCTTTTCTATGCTTTTTACAGTTTAGGTTAGTTCTGTGTTTTGATCTTTGAGCTCTGAGTTTCTTTCTTCTGCTTGGCTAATTCTGCTTTCCATGCTTCTTAGTCTGTTATTCATTTCCATCACAGTATTCTTTTCTGCTGTTATTTCTGACATCAGCTCCTTCCTATTTTCCTCTTGTCTCTCCTCAATTTTCTAAATTCTCTCCATTAATGCCTTGATGTCTTCGTTTGTTGCATGTGACCAGCCATTCTAGGTTCTTCAGTGTTTGTGTTCCAGAATCTGTTTTCTCAGTGTCTGATCTCCCACGGGTTTGTGTGATACCTATATTCTTCTTTTGGTTTTTCTTCATTTGTTCATTTTTCCTCCTCCCTACTTTTTCCTTCCCTCCACATCACTGTCTTTTTTAATTCTGTTATTCAGGGGTAAAGGGATTGGTTTTACTTCTGTTTATTCAATCTCCTATCCTTTATGTATGCCCTCTTACTTTGTTCAATTCTGGAGTTGCACTGTAGGTTGGGGTGGTCCTTTTTGCAGTTTTGAGATTTACTTAAGGGGGAGCTGTGATTCAAAATCTATCTGCAGGTCCTGGTATTCGCTGACAGGTGTGTGGATAATCTGGAACCCACTTCCCCCTGCCTTGGAATCTGTCCGTGCAGTGGGGCTGTAGGTTTATTCCCTGAAATAAAATGTGGTTAGCAAGGGAAGAGAATGGAGCAGACAGTGTGTTGACGAGGGGGGTGGAGAGATAGAGGAGTAAGGGGGGAAACAAACGTGTGCCAACAAATGGAGAGAGAAACCTATACTGAAATAGATAAAAACAATAGACCACAGCTACTGACGTACCAATTCCCTAACAACAACAACAAAAAAACATATAGTGATGCTAACATACAAGCTAACCACCACCTTATTGGTGTGCTGTTCCTCTATACAAAGATATAGTTTACAGATAGAAGAAAAGAGAAGAAAAGGAAGAGGGGAAAAAAAGGAACAATACAGTAGGAATAGAATTAAGTCATTAAACTAACAGAATCAATGAAGCACACTCTGAGACTTTTTGTTTAAGTCCAATGTCCTTTCAGTTCTGATTTCTAGCTTTCTTTTCAAGCAGGTAAATTAGTTTGCAGTTAGGGTCAGTTGCCCCTGGTCTGCTGTGAAGGACAGTTCAGATCACACTCCGTTCACCACTCTGGCCTATGTCTTTTTCAAGCTTGTTTCTCCCATTTCGGTGTTGTTACTTTGAATCGCCAGCAGGTGGTGCTATCTCAGCTGCTCGCCCCAGAGGGGGTGGGGCTGGACAGGAACCTCCAGAGACTGGAGATGGATGCCTGCCTCAGGGCACAGGAAGGGGACTCGCGGCGGGCAGGACGTCTTGGTCCCGGGAGAGATCCCAGCAGATCTTCCTGAAGGAAGGACTGAAGTCGTGGATTGCCTCTGGCCTGGGTGGTGCGATGTGCTACCAGTGGTGGCGGCAGAGGCTGTGGCTGGGCGGCTGTGGCAGCAACAGCGGAGGTGGCGTCTGTGCTGCGGTGGCTGTCCAGTCTGCTGCGATGTCCCAGCGGTGAAAACGGCCGAGCTCCGTATGAAGAGCAGACTGCGATTTTGGGGTCCGCAGCCCCCGGGGCGAGAGCCAGAGACCCACTGCAGTTCTTCTTTGCAGAGGGTTTCACAGACCAGCTTGCCCCATTGCCATCTTGCTGGAACTTCTGTAAAATATATATTTTTTAAAGATCAGTCAGGTGGAGTCTCAATAGGAAAGGATCTACTTCCAAAATTACTCACATAGTTGTTGACACAATTCAACTCCTTTTGGGCTATTGGACTGGAGACCTCAGTTTCTAGCTATTAGCTGGCCATTTTTATTTCCTTGCCACCTTCAGTTTCTTATTGTAAGCAAGCCTTCCCAACATGTCAACTTCCTTTGTCAAAGCCAGCAAGGAAGAGAGTGCATTAGCAAAATGTAAGTAATAATCTTTCATAACTAATCACAGAAGTGAAATCCCCTCAGTATCGAGGTAACCTGCTGATTAGAAATTGTTAGGATAGCCCACACTTAAAGGGAGGGGATTACATAAGGGAGTGAATACCAAGTGGTGGGACCATTTTAGAGTTCATCTTGGCATCTTAAAGAAAAGTAACTTTGCTTTATCAAATTCGTTGCAATTATTTTTCTTACTTCAACAGATCTTTTACTCCCTTAATGATATTTTTGGGCACACTGACAGTCTTCCTCCAAGAATTTCAGATGCAAAATGTTCAGAAATATCAGAAATTTGTTAAGATAGACATCTGGGGTTACCATATAAAGATAGGACCTCTGCTTGCCATACCCATTTCCTGCCCAATGATCAATCCTGTCTTGCTGTTGAAGAAGAAATAAAAGAACTTCTCTAACAGTTCCATGGGTTCTTTTTCCATCTTTGGCAGTGACCTGCTATGTAGGTGACAGAGTACTCATGGACTTTTTCCATGGATTTTGGGACTTTGGGTTACCATCAGTCCCCAGTCTGTTTTGGCCACCATATGGGGACCTTATATCATCTTCTGGCAAAAAATACATTGGCCCAGGGAGTTCATCCCCTTTGCTGGGCCTGAGCACCCTTAAAGCTAAGGGCAAACTATCACAGGGCCCACCTAATACTCATACACTGCATGTCAATTGGGAAGATCTACTGTAAAGACTATTATTCCATGTATAGAGCTTTCCAGCAAGAGCTATCTCTACTTTTGTTGCCTATTGGAAAAAGGAGTTTCTCTGATATATAAGTTTGATTTGAAATAATCTGTTTTTGAGTTATAGTATTGTAATTTTCATTGGATTTTTTTTAGCTTCACAAGGATAACAAAAACATTCAACATATTCCAAGATGGTTTTGCCATTCTGTTGGTTACTTTAGAACCCCAAGGAAGCCATGAGCATTAAATAAGATTAAGGGAAAGAGGAGCCAATGGTTCAAGATGCTAGCCAATGCAAGGTGTTAAAAAGAAAAATGCTAGAATGAATTGAAAACATTGTGCCATTTAATTCACAATTGCTTTGCTTAATGCCAAGCAGAATGTAAATTCCTCTTGTTCCCTCTGAAGCAGACAGTGTCTTGGAATAGACATTGAAATGTAAACAACAAAAACAAATTTCTTGACAGTACTGGCCCATTTCTGTCAAACAATGTGATTTGCCATACAAATCCTGAAATCAGCCTGCAGATGCTAATCTGAAGTTGGCAGTCATAGGAAAATCTGAAATTATAATTCATGGTGATGTTTTGTTTATGGGAAATGAGTGATTTGTTTATTGTCTAAACCTAGAGACCTTACTGTGCTTGCCAAGAACTTTAGAAATCCAAATGTAAACCGAAAGAAGGACAAGAACAGCAGAAAAGTGGGAAATGCTTATCTGAGCTTTTACTGATATGATAAAAAGTATTTTGTAAATATATCTACCTTAGCTACTTCCAACTTTATGTAGCATAGCAGGTGCATCATTATTCTATGGAAATATCTTTGCCCTATCTTAGCTCTCCATACCTCACCCCTAGAGTATGCTCATCCCACAACTCGGACAGTCCAGAAATGTCAGAGAGTTAAAGCTCTAGGAATTTTGCCTAAGGAAATTAGTTGTTATATGTGAAAAGATGTGTGCAAAGGTTATTCACCACAGCATTGCTTACAATCGTGAAAACAGAAACAAAGAAATTATCTAATAGTAGAACTTTGGTTGAAGTTGAATAAATTAGGGCATTGCAATATATAGCTTAAAAAAACCCCTACTTCTTCCCTTGGTCTGACCCCTACCTACATTCAATTAAATTCTACTTTCAGCAGAATGTGCTCATTATTATTAATTTCTCACAACTCCAAGCTTTGGCTATTTCTAAAATATATGTGAACTCTTATCATGTGTTGTCTTGTATCTGGTTGTTTCATCTATCTCCCAACTAGAATGACTCTTCTTTACCTGTCTACTTTCCACAATCTCTTGCCTAGGGCTGACACGTAGTAGTTATTCAGGTGAGACACTTCCTTATGTTAAAAGGCTGACTGGAAAGGGATGGGAATGGGCATTGACAAAGTTAAGGGTTGCTCTTCTTCTGCTTGGTTAGCAGCATCCTTACCAGAAAAACCACTTATAGAAATGCTGAGCAATTCTAGCCAGGCGTGGTGGTGGCTTACACCTGAAATCCTAACACTTGAGAGGCTCAGGTAGAAGGATCACTTGAGGCCAGGATTTTGAGACCAGCCTGGGCAACAAAGTGAGACCTCATCTTTACAAAACATTTAAAAAAATTAGCTGAGATTGGTGACACACACCTGTAGTCCCAGCCATTCAGAAGTTTGAGGCAGGTGGTTTGCTTGAGTCTAGGAATTCGAGGCTGTGGTGAGCCATGATTGTGCCACTGCATTTCAGCCTGGGCAACACAGGAAGCCCCTGTCTCAAAAACAAACAAAAAATGTGGAGCAATTTCTACATGAATTTGGTGAAGTTATTTGCAGGAAGAACATTACAGTGAGGTAGTTGAAAAACAAGGAGCCTCTGACCTCCATTAGATCTGAGATAAAGACAGTTGGGCAGTTTGAGACCTTATGATCAAGAGACAGGTTGAATTTGTCAGGAGACTCACATATCCTTAACATAACTCGATCACCTCCTTTGAATAGATATATTTCTACCCTAGATTCAGTTGTTTTAGATCATGTGTGATTCATTCATGTATTTGTTAATTCATCAAACTTTTCTCATACCCAAACATATATTAGGCACAATGTAAGAGCTGAGGATATTTGAAAAAGATAAAGGAGTATGTTTTTCTCTGGAAATTCAAATTCTAATGGAAGACAGACAAATAAATGATTCATTATAAAGCAGTGATATAATGATTACAATTATATGTAATAAGTAGTAGTGAAAAACGAAATGATTAACATATTGTGACTGTGAGAGAGATCTAATGACTTCAAATCATTCCCAAGAGTGGGTTCCAGGTCTTGCCTTACAGAAAATAACTCTCTTAAGTCTGAAGCAAATGATTAAGTCCATGAATAGAGCTTGGTATCAGGGAGCTATAGTTCCAAGGTCATAAAAGGGGACAGGGAAATCAGAAAACTTAGCTATGTAAAGGTGTATGCCATCTGTGAGTAAAGAGGGTTTTACTTCTTCTGCTGTAATCTGTATGATTTTTCCTCATCGACTTGCACAACTTTCAGTGAAGTGTTGAGTAGACATAGTGAGAACAGACATCTTTACTTGTTTCCAGTTTGAAGGAGTGTCTTAGTTAGTTCAGGCTGCTGTAACAAAATACCACAGACTGGGTGGCGTAAGCAACAAACATTTATTTCTTACCATTTTAGAGGCTGAGAAGTTCAAGATCAAGGGGCTGGCAGATTTGCTGCCTGGTGAGAGCTTGCTTTTTGGTTTGCAGATAGTCACCTTCTTGCTGTATCCTCACATGGTAAAGAGAATGCTATCTCATCTCTTCCTTTTTAAAAAAAATGGCATAAATATAATTATGAGAACTCACCCTTATGACCTACGCTAACCTTTATTACCTCCCAAAGGTCCTACCTCCCAATACCATCATGTTGGGAATTAGGGCTTCAACATATAAATTTTGGAGCGATACATTCAGCCTATAGTAAGGGGCAAACATTCAGTCTTTCACCATCAGATATGTTGTCTGTAGCTTTTAAGAAAGAATTAAGTTGAGGAATTTCCCTTCTGTTTCTAATTTGTTGAGAATTTAAAATCATGAATTGGTGTTGTACTTTGTCAAATGCTTTTTCTATATATATGAAAATGATCATCTGGTTTTGTTCTTTATACTATTAATATGAAATATTACATTATTGTTTTTCTATATTAAATTAACCTGGAATCTTACTTGGTAACAGTATATGATAACTTATATATGTTGCTGTATCCGGTTCACTAATCCTTTTAAAAGCATTTTTATTTCAGTGATCATGAGGGATATTGGTTTTTAGTTTTCTTCCTTGCAATGTCTTTTTTTCTGACTTGACCATTAAGATAATAGTGAACTCAGAGTATTAACTGAGAAGTGTTTTTACTTTTGCTATTTTCTGAAAATATAGTATTTTTTTTTTATTAGTACTTGATAGGATTTACCAGAGAGGCCACTGGGGCCTGAACTTTTCTTTATGGGAATATTAGTATTTCAATTTTTAATTGTTTGTATACTTAGATTTTCTTTTTCTTTTTGAGTTTTTGCAATTTCAGTCCTTCCAGAAATTTATCCATTTTCAATTGGTGAGCAAAAGATTGTTCATAACATTCCTTCATCATCCTTTTAATTTCTGTAGGCTCAGTAGTGATGTTCTAAATTTAATTCCTGGTTTGAGTATTTTGGTCTTCTTTTTTTTTTCTTTATCAGCCTGACTAAAGGTTTGTTAATTTTGTTGGTCATTTAAAAGAATCCATTTTGTTTTATTGATTTTTCTCTATTGTTTTTCTGCTTCATATTTATTGTTTTTCACTATGATCTTTAGTTTTTTCCTCCCTCTGGTTGCTTTGGCTTTAACTAGCTTTTTTTTCTCTAGTTTTTTTTAAGGTAGAAATTTAGATTATTGATTTGAGACCTTTACTAATATAAGCGCCTAAACCTATAAATTTCTATTTAAGTACCAGTTTAATTATATTGCATAGATTTTGACATGTTGTATTTTCATTTTCATTCAGTTCAAAATATTTTCCTTTTTTTTTTTTGCTATTTCTTCTGTGTTACAGGTTATTTAGAAATTTTTAAATTTAATTTCAAATATGTGGGGATTCTCCAAATTTTCATCTATTATTGATTCTCAATTTAACACTTTTACATTCAGAAAGCACATTTTGTATGATTTTAATCATTTTAAATTTATTTTGAGACTTATTTTATGGTCTAATATGTAGTCTATTTTGAAGGATGTTTCATATGGGCTTTAAAATAATGCATGTTCTATAGCCTTGGATGGAGTGTTCTATAAATGTCAGTTAAGTCAAGCTAGACCACTGAATGTAAAGTTTTTAAATATCTTTTCTGATTTTTCTGTGTAGTTTTTATCAATTATTGAGATACCAATAACTGAAATTTCTAATCATGATTGTTGAATTTTGTATTTATTCTCCCAATTTGTTCAGTTTTCTGTTTTATGTACTTTAGGATCCTGTATAAAGATGCACATAAAATTTATAACTGTTATATCTTTCTGATGTATTGACCCTTTCATCATTATGAAGTATTCCTTTTTGCATTAATCTCTATTTTGTCTTATTATAATAATAACCATTCCACCTGTCTTAGGGTTACTCTTTGCATAGGGTAACCTTAAAATCATTTTACTGTCAACCTATTTGTGTCTTTGAATTTCAAGTATGTCTCTTGTAGATTAAATATAGTTGGATCATGACTCTTTGTCCAGTCTGACCACTATACATTGACCATTCTACCTTTTAAATGAAATAATCAGTCCACATTTAATGCAATTTTTGAACTCGTTGGATTTAAGTCTTGCTATTTATTTATTTTTTTGGAGTCTATAAATTTATTGAGTAAAAACAAAATCAGTGTTAGACATACTAAATTAGATTTGGTTCAAATTTGACTGATGTCCATTTGCAGCAGAAAAAAACTTGGGAGAGGAAGTGATACACATTGTTGGCAAGGGGGCACTGAATAAAACAGTCTTCCATTCATTGGAGAAGCAGGCATCACATAGCCAGTGTGAGTCAGTTAATCAGAACTTTCAGTGTGAGTCAGTGTGAGTCAGGTAAATGCAGAACTTTCAAGGGAGGAGAAGGCCAGAACACCTAGAGAACAAGTTGAGGAGAGCTGGCAGGAGAACAGCAGTCAATGAAGAATGGCTGGATCTCTTGGGGAACTTGCTGACTGACCACATCATAGCCCTTGGGTGGAGTGATTGGCTGCCAGTTGTGCTTTTCATAGTAGATTTGATCCTCCATAAAGAAATGAGCCTTCTGTTTCAGGTTGGTGCCCAGTCAGTGCACTCATAACACTCAAGGAGGTGGGGAGAGGTGACCATCCCACAGCCTCACAAACACACTCACAATGCTCATGCCACATTTGTCACACATGGACAACTTCTGGGTGTTTCCAATCAATACAGCCACCTTGGGGACAAGAACTTTAACACTTCTGAATCCTGAGGGCTTATTGGGATCCCCTTTTCCCTCTGACTCCAGGATTTCCTGCAGAAACCAGGAATGACAGGGGCTCATTCAACTCCTGCTTCTCTGAAGCATCTTGTAAACTTCTGATTCTTTGTCAATGACAAGGCCTCTTGGAGGCTGAGCATGGTCTAAGGGCCTGCTGTTCACATCCGCCCCTCTGGCAGCAGTCTTTGACTCGAAGGAGTTGTTGAAGCTGGAGATGTTTTCAGAAGAGTAGAGGTCGGGTGGATTGTACTGATTCGTGATGACCCCGGGGGCAGTGCTGGAGGCAGATGAGGGGATAAATGACATGGCAATTTGATTATGGTTATGGTTATGGTCCTATGTGCAGGACCTCTTCTGGTTTGGAGGCTAAATGTATCTTGAATTGTGATGTTTTCCTTCCTTTGTCACCAGAGGAGACCAGACTTTAGGTTCATATCTGGCCACTGTGAATGTCATGTTGTATGTGCAGCCCTTGATTTTGTTCTGAACTTCCAAGTGCATCATACTGTTGGTATTTTTTCCATCGATGGCTGTGATCACATCTCTGATACATAAATTAACTATAGCGGCCTTGCTTCTAGGAGTGACCCAGAAATGGCTGCTTGAAGTCCTTGTGGTCCAGGAGCCAGAAGCCCCATGGTCCCAGGCACTGGAGGACTATCTGCTGGGTGGTCATGGCTTGGTGGGGACAGTCAGGCAAGATGTGCGGCTGGGTTTCCCCAGCAATTGCCCTACTTATTTTAAACATTATTCTACCCTTTTTTCTCTTTTACTTTAGAAAATATAACAGATATATTGAGATATAATTTACATACCATGCAATTCACTATTTAAAGGGTGTAGTTTAGTTTATTCACAGAGTTGTACAATCATCACCTCAATGTAGAACATTTTCACAATTCCCAAGGAAAATTGTACTCATGTTTGTCTCCAAGGAGGCAAATTAACATTAAAGCCATAGAGATTAGCCAGTTATTTCTTAACAGAACCTATACATAAGTCAGTAGGGTGGCATTTATCAAGTACTAAGCAACACACACACACATACACACATATGCACGCATGTGTATGTGCATGCACACACACACCCTTACCTGTGCCACCCTAGAATTCTATTCTATGCAATAAAAGTATTATTCAAAGAATATAGTAAGACCTCAAGAGGTTGTTTGGAGGTTCTATCTGGGATGCACAACTACTTGTATATCCCCAACTGAGGGATGATTCTCCTCTATCAAAGAAAGTTGTCCTCTTTGACCAAAACACACAACTTTGAGAGGGATGCACATGGAGTGGTGAGGGCGGAAGGGAATGCCCACTTAGCCAGCCAGATCAGCCAAATTAACCTTGGTGGTTAACAGGGTGAGAGATGTTGCAACCAGGTCACCTTTACAGCTGAGAATAAGTTCTACTATTCAATATCAATGTAGAATGACTATGGTTAACAGCAATATATTACATTTCAAAAAGCTAGTTTCAAAAAGCTAGAAGGTGAATATTGAATGTTCTCAACACAAAGAAATGATAAATGTTTGAGATGATAAATATGGTAATTGTCCTGATTTGATCACTGTATGTTATATAATATTGAAATATCAAGTACTCCCTAAATTTGTACAATTATTATATGTCAGTTAAAAATGAAAGGAAAAGAAAAATGTAAAGGTAAAATGAAAACATTTTTAGATAAATAAAATTGAGGGAATTTGTAGTCAGCGGACTGCACTAAGAACAACATTAAATAAATTTCTTCAGGCAGAAGGAAAATGATCCCAGTTGAAAATATAAAACAGCAGAAAAGAATGAAAAACACAAGATGGTAAGTATAAGGGTAAATGATATTTAGTACTCAAAACAACAACTGAAAAGTATAGAGTAGACTATATATAATATGGATGAAAATAATGCAAAAAGTAAGAAGAGTTAAATGAAATCTAAGGTTCAAGCAGTATTTGGAAAGGATAAAAGTAATTTTTAAAATTAATTAACTAAGTAGTTAATTTTTTTAGTTGAAGTCTCACTCTGCCGCCCAGGGTGAAGTGTAGTAGCACTCTCGTAGCTACCACAGCCTTGATATGCTGGGCTCAGGCAATCTTTCTTCCTCAGCTTTCCAAGTAACTGGAACTACAGGAATGTGCCAGCATATCTGACTCATTTTTTGATTTTTTATTATTGAGTTGAGGTCTCACCAAATTGCCTAGGCTTGTCTTGAACCCCTGGACTCAGGCAATACTCTTGCCTCTGCCTCTCAAAATGCTGGGATTACAAATGTGAGCCATTGTACATGTCAAAAGTAATACTTTATATTACATTGTAATAGGTCAAAGATGAATGATATAATCTGTAGGAAACAACTAAGTAGAATAGAATGTAAAACAAAATTTAATGAAAATAAAAATAACAAATTTATTTAATCCAGAAAAAGTTAAAAAAGGAGAAAAAAAGAAACACTGGTTAATAAATTAAAAAAAGAATGCAAATAAAATAATAAAAAGGTGATAAATTAAAAGAAAAGGGGTAAAGAACCATAAAGCAGGAAACAGAAAATAAACAGTAAGATGGTGTTTAGCAACTCAACTATATTAGTAATTACACTGAAAATAAATGGATTAAAAACTCGAAATAGATTGTCATGCTGGTTAAAAACAAGCTCAAAATGTTGCTTATGTGAAACACACTTTCACTATAAGGATACAAAATAGATTCAGTGCAAAAGCATGGATAAACATAGCCTATGCAGAAAATAACCAAAAGAAAGCAAATGTAGCTGTTCTAATATTAGACAAAATACATCGCAAGACAAAAGCTTTAGTAGAGATAAAGAGAAACATTCACAATTATACACAATGATAACTGTGTCTTCTAGCACAAATATATGAAATTCAAAATGCACGCAGGTATAGACAATTACATTGTTCTCCTCATTCCTATCTCACCATTCTTGTGTGTGTCAAGGAAACCTAGCAATGTCAAATCATATGTTCTTCTGTCTGAGTGCCTATCCTTGTTCTTTCTAAACTGGTATTCTTCTTGCATGAGGCTTTGTCAAATTTTCACTCAAGTCCATGGTTTGGCTTTTGTATTCCTGCCCTTTTTGCTGGGCCCTCTGGAGTCTGACCTTGTTTCTGTCTGTGCCCCTAAAAAGCTCTCTGCTTCATCTGTTACTGTGATCTAAATAATGCATGAACACATTTCTGGTAGACTTTTTGGACATAGAGAATGGTCTTGTATATAGTCATCTTCCAGATGTAACGTCCAGATGGTCACTGCCATGTGTTTTGTAGGTTAAGTTCTACCTGACTGAGCTTGCATCATTCACTTTGCCTTTGTCAAAGTTGCTACCTTGCTCAGAGATTAATCCTCCTTATCAATTTCCAGTTTTCTTGCACATGACCTAGACAAACTCAGTTCAAATTTTGCCTAAGTTATAAAAAGGAAAGACTAACAAAATAAAATATTTTTCTGTTTGCTGATGGCAAGAGACCTTAACATCTTATCTTAGAGAACATACTGCGTTTATGGGAAATTACACCTTGCAAAGTCATCTTGAGGTAGGCAAACACTGATGAGTTTTGGTTTTTGCTAGTGCCAAGACTTCTAAGAAAGATAAGAAAATAACAGATAATACACAAGATGAAAATGTCAGAGTCAGGAAGGAAAAAGAGAAAGAGGAGAAAGATCTTTATAATAGTATCATGCTGTGTTTTCAACAGTGTGACAGTTTCTATGAACCACAAGTCGGTAAATTGAAGAACATCACAAAATGCTTGGGATATTTTATTTCTTGGAAATTGTTAAAGTCACTGAGGTCTGCTTTTGAGTTGATTTGAAAACGAAGCAGAGACAGAATGCATGGATATAAGAGCTAGAAATAAAGGTATTCTGGCTATTTTGATTCTATGGAAGTTTGGAGAAGTTTTTAGACTTCCCCAAAATATGCAACCAGTCATGAATTTCGCAGCAACCTGGATGAAACTAGAGTCTCTAATACTGGGTGACCTCTCACAAAAACAAAGATCCGAGTATCACATGTTCTCACTCATATAATGGACCTTGAACATCCAACCTAATACTATAAGAAAATGACTGACAGTAGTGGGAAACTATGGTGGGGGGAGATGGGATTAACGGTAGCAAATATCTGTCTGGGGATGGGGAAGCACCTCTTATCAATAGGGTGCCTGAATGAAACGTATTTGTATACCTAACCCTTAACTGTACCCCACAACATTATAATAAAAAATATTGATTGTAAAAAAAAAATAATAAACAAATAAAATTTATGTGAGTTTTACCACATGATGTTATGGATACACATAAATTCATATAGATAGTATAATGGTTACTATAGTGAAGCAGACTAACTTATCTATCATCTCATATAGTTACTTTTCCTGCTTGGTTTCTTTAGTCTTAATCCCTGCTCTGGCCCTCCTTGGAAGCTTGTTTTCTTTGGAACCTTATTTTCTAACTGATTCTGTTGGAGACTGTACTTCTGATTTTCAACCACTCCCTTTGTCAGTTCTCTCAGAAGGTGGCCTCTGGCTGCTTATTCTGCACATCATAAGTCATCAGATCGTTTTTGTCTAAGATCCTCACTGGTAACCTTTAGGATAATTGTTCTTTGATTCTACCCTCTTGCTAACAACAATACTGCCCATCATTTATTATCATGTCTTCTGGGGTATCAAGCAGGTCCAAGTGGCCTGTCTGAGCACTCTGTCTGGATATTCTTCCTTTGTTCTGTGTCTGCTTTATTAAAAAACTGGTCTTTTAAAAATCAAATTACAGCTTCTCTTGTTTCTTTGGGATTCCTCCAGTTGTGTGTGTGTGTGTGTGTGTGTGTGTGTGTGTGTGTGTGTGTGTGTGTGTGTTTGTGAGAGAGAGAGAGAGAGAGAGAGAGAGAGAGGGAGAGAGAGAGAGAGAAAGAGAATATTCAGGTTTCAGTGGATATTCTTCCCTTTGTAAAAGAGCATGACAGAATCTGACTGTTACTAGACCTCAGATATTCTGGTTGAATCTGGGAAGCAAACAAATCTCTGGAATGGAGGAGTTCACTAGGATTTTGTATTGTAAAAAGGCAGAAATATTCTTTGTCTGTTTAGTCCTTCATCATGTGCCCACTGCTTTATTGTTTCCAAAGCTTCCTGGCCTGGCTTGTTTTATGGACCATGTTGATGATTGTAAAGTAGTTTATGAGGTATTTTACTTCTCACCAAATTCATATGCACATAGTGGTTTAGAAAGTGCAAGAAACTTGCTAAGAGAGTGATGCAAAATTATATCTGCTTGAAAGAAGCAAAATTGTTACATTTGGATGAAGAGTCCTATGAAGACACATTTCCTTCTATTTTGGCCAGTCCCCTCCTGCTTCCTGTCTTCCAGTTCCCATCAGGACCTATTAGAACCAGGTAGTCACTAGTCCAGAGAAAATAAGATTCCAGCCAGGGCGAGGCAGGAATGTGAACAGGAGGAATAACAAACAGAAATATCTAAAAATAGAATGGCAGTACAAGGAAAGGTAGATTGCTATTGTCAATCATTCGTTTTCCTTTCCCTTCAGTCATCCGAGTATCATCTAAGTGCAGCCCAGGTTCTGCTCTAGGCTATTTGTACTGTCTCTCCAGAACAAGCTTGTATGTTTTAAGTGGAACACTATTTTCTCAGGACTGAGCTACTGCCTGGTACTAACTAGTCCTCCATGCTTCTTATCTTTGCCATCATACCACTTTAACATGTGAAAGGAGTTTCTGCCATGCTCGTTAAAACACCCCCCACACAATGCCATCCTATATACTATTTCAGCAGGAAAAAGTCTTACTGAAGAAAACACAATTCCATGCATATCTGTAGTTGAAGAAATTATAACTTCCGCTCTTTCAGTTTATTAATTACTTGCTATCACTGGTATCTACTAAGAAGGAAATGTGTTGGGTGGTGGGTAAGAGGTAGTGTGTCTTTCAGTCCTCTCTCTTTTTTCTTTTATTCTTTTTAAGAACATATTTTTCTCCTTGTATTTTCAGGATATGTTTCCTTTCCTGACATTCTGAGAAATAAGAACTCAGCAGAGGTAATAGAGTGGCCAAAGGAATGACAAAAATTAAAAAAAGTTTTTTTCTTCCATTTGCTATAGAATCAGCTGTATTGGCATATATTTAATATCTTATAGGATACAATTGCAAGAGGAAGAACTTGCAATCTTGAGAAATCTTTTGAAAAGTGAATGGCATATCCCTCTATATTCTATATAGTCAGAATTTTCATGTTTAATGGGTATAAGACTATTATAACCAAGACTTTCTGACTGATTAGTGAGCAGGACCAAGATCCTTCAGTTTCTCTTGTCCCAGAGAAATGCAAGTGGGATATCAAAGTCATATTTATAGTCATGAATATTCACATTTAACAGACTCAACATAAATCCTTTGTTGAGCAGTGTGGTAGTTTGGTTTCACAAACATGAGACTGGTTTCATTTAATATATACAATGCGGGGGGCCAGCCCCCGCAAGTTTTGGGGGAGTCCCTTGGAAGATGTGGTGGCATCGGCGAATCTGTAGGGATAGATATTAAAAGAAAGAAAGAGAAGGCGAAAGAAAGGAAGTGGACAACTGTTCAATGAAATGAGCAGAAGCCGTTTATTGAAAGTTACAGCTGGTATTTATCCCCAAAATTTTCACAGGCAGTCTCACAAGTCTTTCATGTGAACACAAAGCCAGGTGCGGGGGCAGGGGGCATCCCCCACCCACCAGATGCTTAAGTGTGAGGAGGAACAAACCCCAAGATTGTCTTATTGTTCCTTTTGCTAGTTAATGTTTTTCAAAAGCAGTGTAACAATCCTTACTAGCCTAATGATGCTCTGATAATCAATAACTTCTAGAGCTCACACAAAACCCATGATGACTATCTTAAACTTTATTATCTTTCTATTCTATGCTAATACTACTTACACAATGCTCCGGAAGCTCTTAATTATAGCTTAAGCCAATTTCCTAAAGAATGTGGCCCAGTCCAAAGATCATACTGGGCCCTACAGGATGTGGCCCAGTCCAAGGTTCACGGTGGGCCACCTTTTGGAACAATAGACTACAATCTCTTACAAATGGCTATTCCACAGTCCTATATATCTATCCTAATTTCTATGAAAGTTTTCCAATTCTTAATTCTAATATATAAAGCTGATTAGCAGCAGCAAAGCTTCTAAAACCTAAATGTAAACTGTAAATGTACTAAGGCCAAAACTTCGATAGTAGAAAGTGGAGATAATGAAAATTCTAAAGTTAACTATATTCTTATTAGACCTAAAAATATTATGATTGATTATGTTTGAACTCACATGATTCGTAGCATAACCTATTCTATAATACCTTCTATGAATAAAGTAAATTCAATTTCTATAATAGGTAGAAAAAAGACCTTATACTAACTGTAGCTAAAGTCGGCCCAAAAGAATGCAGCCCAGTCCAAAGTACGTGCTGGGCTCTCAGGAATGTGGCCCAGCCCAAACTCTGTGCTGGGCCACTCTCGATAATCATCTACACCATTGAAAAGCTGCAAACAGCTCTCCCTAAGTATATACTAATTCTACAAATATTCTTTTAAATCTTATAAAGAAGCTTGTACCGTATAAAAGGCTCCCAAATGTGACCTGAATTTGAATTATATCTAATAACTAAGCCGAAACCACAGTTTATGGGAAACAGGAACAATGGGTTTCTAGAGTGAGCTATGCCTGTCACAAGTCACAGAGCCTTCAGCTTAGGTCAGCAGAGATCCTTTAGGTTGTTTTTGTGCTGGATGGCAAA
This sequence comes from Carlito syrichta, assembly GCF_000164805.1. Lineage (NCBI taxonomy): Eukaryota > Metazoa > Chordata > Mammalia > Primates > Tarsiidae > Carlito > Carlito syrichta. Next base: position 324,507 of record NW_007217140.1, read on the forward strand.
AGGGGGAGGAAAATGGGGTCTACGGCTCCCAAACGCGTCCTAGCAGTCTCGAGGTCCACGCTCAGTGGGCCTCCGTGGCCTGCTCCCAACAATACAATAACACTTTGATAACGTAATTAAATTTTTTTGTAATGCCTTGCTGCAACCACACAGTTAATAGCATGAAGGATTATAATTTAGGTCAGTATGATGCAATCTGTTACCCCACACTCTTTGCATAATGTGGAAGTCATCATATGGACTATGAGGGCATCAGATTTGGAGCCCTGCTAGTAGGGGACCCTAGAAGTCAGTAAAAGAAGAATCTAGGATCTAGTTCAGATGAAGAAGTTGGGCAGGCAGTTGCTATCATTCAGCAGGCTGGCAGGGTTTAGGACCCAGGCACGCAGAGTCAGCTATAATTGCCCCCACAGAGCAGATTGGGCAGGGAGGGTTTGTTATTGTTGGGTTTTGTTGTTGTTTTGTTATATATGAGCTTCAATACCTAAACTTATTGTCAGCAATATTTTCAGAAAGGACTTAGACTATTCTTTATTGTGGTGCTATGTGAAACATACTCTCTGGAACAAAGTTCAATTGGGTCAAGGCAGGGAACAGGCTAGGCAGTCCTTCTCAGGAACTTAAAAGGAGAGACCATGGTAGAAGTAGTGGCCACACTTGGAACACCAGGAAAAAACATAGATGACAAGTAGATCAAATTCCAGCAGGAAGATTGCCCCCATAAACCAGTTCTAAGCAAGACTTTTGAAGTCAGTTGGGTCTGCCTTGGGATACGTAGCATCAAAAACGTAAAGTAGAGAAGTAGAGTGACATGTCCACTTGGATATCTCATGGACATCTCAAATTAGACAATGGAAATATTAAAACTGGAGGATTAAGAAAAGCCTGGGCTAGCTAGTAGATTTAATTCAAGTAGCATGAAAAACTCTAGTCTTTCTCAGGTCCACTTACAGAGCTTAGGCCTTTCTGATCACAAAGCAGGGACTAATATTGACGACTTGCTGCTAAGGTGACTGGTCTCTTTCTGCTCCTAAGAGATTGTCACCAAGAAATTAGAATGGTGCCCCACAGCATTCTATTTCAATAACAACAAAGACTCAGTCTACTAACCTGCTTAGGCCTCCAACGTTATGGGAAACTCACCAGTGTGGTCTTCCCTCTGAGAAATATCAGTTCTACCATGCTTCTTGTCTTTATCATCATAGGCCACTCCAAAATGGAAATGTCTGCAGTTTCTCTTCTTTTGAATCCTTTCATAGTTTTATCTTTTACTGTTTTATTTATTTTTTTCTACCCATTTTTTTCTGTTGACTTAGGATACATGTAATTTTATTCTAATCTACATTCTCACCTTATTTATACACTTCTTTCTTCTTTCCTGTGATGTTTAATTCTGTTAATTTGGCTAGGCTATTGTATCTAGTTGTTGGTCAAATAGTAGTCTGGATGTTGTGAAGTTTGTTTTTGTTTTTGTTTTTAGCTGTGATTACCATTTAATCAAACTTTGAGTAAGGCAGATCACCTTCAATAATGTGGGTGAACATCATCTAATGAGGTGAAGGACTTCAAAGAACAGACTAAGGTCCCCTACGGTAGAAGGAATTCTGTCTCCAGACTGCCTGTAGACTCAAGGCTGCATCGGCAACTCTTCCCTGGTTTCCAGACTGCTGGCTTGTCCTGCAGATTTCAGAATTGCCAGCACATGCAATTGTGTGAGGTAATCCTTTCAAGTGAGTTTCAATCTCTTTCTTTGTATACTCGCGCGCACATACACACACACACACACACACACACACACACACACACACACACACACATCTTATTCATTTTGTTTCTCTGGAGAACCTTTACTAATGCCACTCCCTTAAAGAAAACTGCATAATCACATTTATATGTAGAATTTCAAACATTCAAACTTACAGAGGTGGGAAGTAGAATGTTGATTGCCAGGGGCTGGAGGAATGGTGATTACTAGGGGCTGGAGGAAATGGGGGTGATGTTGGTCAAAGGGTAAGAGTTAAGTTATGCAAGGTGAATAAGTTTTAGAGTCCCAATGGATAGCTATGTGAATATAGTTAGCAATACTGTGTTGTATACTTGAAATTTGTGTTCTTACCCTCCTCCCCAAAGAAAGCGAGTAACTATGTGAGGAGATTGAGGTGATGTATATGTTAATTATTTCACAGTATATATGTATACCAACATATCAAGTTGTATACCTTAAATATATGCGGGTCTTATTTGTCAATTATACCTAAGTAAAGGTGTGAAAATACCATACTACATTTTGTCAGATGATCTGTGAGAGGGATTCCTTCACTGAGGTGTTTAGCTGCCACTTTGGTGTTCATGCTACTATTTATTGCTGGTAGTGACTTGGCTTGGCTTGATTTGATGCTGCTGATTTGAATCACCCAGTGTGAGCGAGCCGGTTGCCAGTTCAGTTGTACTCTGTTTTTTCCTCCTCTCATAGCAGCATTGGTTACCAAGGTGATGTCTCTGGGGACACAGAGGGAGCAAGGATGCGTTGAAATTTGGATTAATTAAGTCATATACAGGTTAGTTGTCTATTTCTTCTGCTTTAATTGGGCAGTGACCAGTCTCATATTCTATCCCTCAGTTTTTAAAAAATCAAACTTTCCTATTATACTTGCTCTTGCTCTGCTTCAAGAGGTTTCCTACTGGCCAGTTTGGAGAAAGTTTACAAAGATAAATACTTTGCATCTCATGATAAGTTCAGAGACAAATAGGTGCTCAGAAAGGCAGAGACAGAAAACAAATTTGTCTTCTTTTTTCTCAGATTGGTTGTAGATACTAATAGAAACAAGACATTGGGGGAAGGATGTGCAAGTTTAGTATAAGAGCAAAGAATACTTTAAGATAATGATTCAGCCTGATTTTTCTTATGACCAGCATCATTTAAACTATTAAAATATTCTTCCTCATATTTAAAGTGCTGCCTTCTTCAGAAACTTCAGAGGTTGAGTGTCAGTGGACCACAGTGTGATAATGTGAAGGAAGGCCATAACAAAAAGGACACATTGTTACTCTACTAGTAGATAAATACAAGGGAGGATCCCCCAAAACCCAGAATTTATTTATGAAAAAGTTTGCACTTATTCTTACATGTTTAAACTTCAGTCACCTTCAAATTACTCTCTGTTTGATGCAATACATTGATTGAAAAAGTTTTTTTTCCTGCTACTCAAAAAAGTTTTTGAACTTATCTGTTCTGATGCCTTTTAGTGCTTCTGCTTTTTTTTTGTTTCACATTAGCAAAACATTTTCCTTTGAGCACTTTTTTTAATCCAGGGAAACAAACAAACAAACAAAAAAAGCGCCACCAAGGGCAAGATTGGGTGACTAGGGAGGGTGGGGCACGAGAGTCATGATGTTTTTGGTCAAAAACTGCTGAACACTCAGCATGGTGTGGGCAGATGAATTTGTAAATCATTCATCATGAAATGAGCAAACAAGTTGAAAGAAAGTCCAAAAAAACATTCACTGAAGCTGAAAGCATCCTTTCAAAACAACACTAGCTAGTACACTGATGCTGATAAGTTTCTAGAACACTTTCCTAGCAGGGAAAGCCTGTATTACAAGGGCCTGCTCTTCAAAATATAATTCTGGTTCTCTTCTCCCACTTTTCCTGTATTCAATTATAAATAGGAACATATTTCTGAGAATACAGAACTTTCTTATCAGCTATGATCAGTGTTTCAGTTATACATTTTTTCTTACTTAATCTGCTAAGAAAAGGTTATGTGGACTATATTTGTAATACTTTTCCAGAAAGAGAGAAAACAGGCATAGCTGCTACAGTTCTCTTTTCAGTAACTAGTTATCAAGCAATAAATAATATTTATCACATTTTCCACTACCTGATTCAGATTTTTTTCCCCAGCATCTCAGCAGATTGGGGTTGTTTATCTGGTGAGAAGGCCCAGATCTTAATGCTTTTTTTTTTTTGAGTTGGAGTCTCACTCTGTCGCCCAGGCTGGAGTGCAGTGGCATGCTCATGGCTACCCCAGTGTTGACCTGCTAGACTCTGTGATCCTTCTACCTCAGCCTTCCAAGTAGCCAGAACTAATTTTTGATTTACTGTAGAGATGAGGTCTCACCAAGTTGCCCGTTGAACCCGCGGGCTTAGGCAATTCACTTGCCTCAGCCTCTCAAAGTGCTGGGATTACAGGCTGAGCCACTGAGTCCGCCCCAGATCTTAATTCTTAAGGCATCTAAGTCTTTAGTGGCTCTGCCTTTATTGCGTTATTCTGATCTTTAATTAGCATCTATTATTGAACTGGAAGTAATTATATGTGTCCAAGAGAATCCCCTGGACTCCAGGCATAGTTCTGTTTGCCTTGATGGTGTCTATTTCCCCCTTGATAGTTGAAAATTAGTCTCTTTTTATATATCTGTTGATTCAGTGGCAATGGGAGCCCAAATTGACCAGGTGGCCATCTTAACTTCCATATCACAAGGACAGGTGTTGCCTTCTCACGTGAAATTATTCCTCCCTTAGGAAGTCATTTGGATTGACAGAGTTCAAAATTGCGGGAATGGGAATAAAGAATACAAAGAATGGATTACTGGGTATGATAGTAAGAGAAACCTCTCCTGTTTTTGTCTGTCTCATTTTCAAACTGCACATTTTGTCAATAGAATTAAAAAGCACCACGTGTAAGCCATTGATTCAAACAAAGAGCTGGATCTTATGGGGGCAATGCTACAGCCTTGCAGATGGTGCTTTCCAGCTAACAACATAACTGAGTCTTCAATAAGCCACTTCAATGGTCTATAAGAGTAACTGTTTCTGTGTAAAGTATGTGGTAAGACTGGTCCATTCCAAAAGTGGGAGCTCATTGTTGTACTTGCTTTATGGTAAGATTTGTTCCTTGATCAGAAACTATTTTGTGCAGAATACCATAATGTCCTAAGTCTGTGCTTGATGATACTGGCAGAAGCACTGCAGCTAAGGAAGGCAAAAACATATACTGAATAATTGTTTAATTGGATGCGAATAAATTACTCTTCTGTCAATGGTGGAGGAGGTCCAAAATAATCAACCAGTGGAGAATGATTGGAAATCAGGAACTTAATGTTTAATGCCTATTATTCACAGTTGGGCAATGAGTGGTTTTAGTACAGAGAAGCTGTGGGGAGGGAAAATCCATTTTGTTGACCTCCTTCATAACTTCATCTCACCATCTTGGCAGATTTGTATATGAGCCCATTAAACAGGTACGAGAGTTGCTCAGAAAAAAAAGCTGATTGATATTCATAGGACGAATCACCTTGTCCACTTGATGATTGAAGGCTTCCTCTCCAATAGGCAGTCTATGTAAATAATTCACAAATATTTTAATACTTTGTGTTTGAGCACATGCTTTGTGAATTCACACATGATTCCTGAACTGCTTTTCACTAATCTTTCAACTTGGTTTACTCCAAGATTCTGACCCACTGACCAATGTATCAGCTAATGCTCATTAGCCAGCATAGCTCTTTAATGGTCATTTAGTGTCTCATTATCAAGCATTCAGTCTCTACCATAATCCTGTAGTAAGCCAGAAACATTCTCCAAATGAGAATGGTTATTTGCAGAGGAAAATTTGCCTTTTTTCTGAATCCCTCGATATTTTCATGTTCCTGAAAGAGAAGAATTCAGTTGGTGAGTCTGATTTTAAAGCCCAGTATAAAATCACACTAATCACAACAGTGTGCTTTTTCTGCAAGGGTACACAAGTGGATCAGTGAAACAAAATAGAGAATCCAGAAGTAGCTGCCATCTTTCTGTATTGCGCACCTTGTCTAGAATCAGTTTTAACCACAGTACTATCCCTTTGACAATATAACACTATTTTGATTGTTGTATTGATTAGTGTTAGGTTTCTAACCTTATTTTTCTTTAAAAAAAATTGTTTGGATAGTCTATATTCTGAATTTTTAATATATATATACATTTTTTGAGTTGGAGTCTCACTCTGTCACCAAGACTGGAGTGCCGTGGCCGCTCCCGGCCACCGCAGCCTCGACCTGCTGGGCTCTGGCAATCCTTCCACCTCAGCCTTCCAAGTAGCCAGAATTACAGGCGTGTGCTACCACGCCCGGCCGATTTTTTTTTATTTATTGTAGAGATGAGGTCTCGCTGCCCAGGTGGGTCTTGAACCCATGGGCTCAGGCAATCCACTTGCCTCAGCCTCCCAAAGGTGCGGGATTACAGGCTAAGCCACTGAGCCCGGTTTTTAATATAATTTTATATGAACTATGGTAATTACCTTAAAAAAATCTGCTTGGATTTTGAAATTAAGTTTAGTCCATAGATAAACTTTGAAAGTGGACTTATGTATAATGTTGAATCTTTCAGTCTATGAACATGGTATATCTATCTATTTACATGAATCTTCTTTAATTTCTCTAAACAATGTTTTGTAGTGTTCATTGTATAAATGCTATACTTATTAGATTTATTTCTATATATTTAGTTTTTGATGCTATCATAAATTATATTTTCAAATTTTAATTTTGTAATTGCAGTTTATAGTATCTAAAATAAAAAATTTATTTTGTTTATTGAGCTTTGTTTCTGCAGTGCAATTAAATTTATTTATTAGTTTTAGTTGTTTTTGTTGGTACCATGGAGTTTTCTATGTATACATTCATGCTCTCAGTTAACAGAATTAGCTTTACTTTTTTCTTTCTGATGTTTATACCTTTTCTCTTGCCTTCTATTACTGGGTAGAACAAGCGTACCCTTAGAAAAGTAGTGAGAACAGACATCTTTGACTTGGTCTCTAGTTTAAGAAAAAAAGGTCTAATATTTTACCATTAAGTGTGACATTAGCTGTAGGTTTTTTGTAGATGTTCTTTAGAGTTTTCTTTTATTCAGACTTTGAAAGTTTTATTTTAAGTGTTGAATTTTGTCAAATAAGTTTTTTTGCACCTGTTAAGATGATCATCTGATCTTTCTCCTTTCTACTAATATAGTAAATACTATATTCTATTGTTTTCACTTTTCATTCTTTTAAAAATTCAATTAAAATAATTTTAATCTTCAAGTTCACTACTCCTCTCTGAGTTGTGTCCTGTTATTAATCCCTTCAAATTAACTCTTTATAACCAATATCATAGTTTTCATATCTAATATTTCCATTGTGTTATTTTGTAAATACTACCCATCTTTCTAAAAAATATATTTATCATAGTGATTTTAAAGTTCTTGAGTGGTAAATTCAACATCTGGGTCATCCCTGAGTTTGTGTCTAATGACTCTTCCTTAACAAGGTATCACATTTTATAACTTCTTTATATGCCTTGTAAATTTTGATGGAATATCAGATAGTGATATGCTAATGAACAATAAGTATTGAGTGATAATTCTACTTGTGAAAAGATGTGCTACTTTTGTCAGGCTGCTAATATGGGTGGCTGAGTTAATCTAATTTGTGTTGAGTTGTGTCTGGGCAATTTCAGCTTTAGTTGAATTCAAGTTCACTGCTTGCTTCAAGTACTTTGAATGTGGGGTTAGGACCTTCCTTTAAAAGGGGCCAGAGAACTGAGTACTAGCAAGTTGCTGTCTTCCTGAACTTTGAGATCTCTCTCTCTCTCTCTCTCTCTTTCTTTCTTCTTTACAGTCCAATTATGCCTTTTTTTTGGTCCCCTAGGGAATTCCTTTTGCTCTCTTGCCATACTTTGACTTTTCTATTTCATTTAAAAAATTTTAATTTTATAATTGTGGGATACATGTGAGGATTTGCTACATAAGTAAATTGCATGCAGGTGAGGTTTGGGCTTCTAGCAAGCCATCTCTCCCCTGGTAGTGGAAATGGTATTCAACGGTTGGTTGTGTATCCCTTATTTGCCCTGCCTCATTTTCCCTGCTAGTAGTACCCAGTGTCAGTTGTTTCTGCCTTTATGTTTGTGTGTCCAATGTTTAGGACCCACTTATGAGTGAGAACATGTGGTATTCAGTTTTTTGTTTCTGTAATAGTTCACTTAGAATGATAGTCTCCAGCTGCATCCATGTTGCTGCAAAGGACATGATTTTGTTCTTTATGACTGCATAGTATTCCTTTGTGAATATGTACCACATTTTCTTTATCTAGACCACTTTTGATGGGTATCTAGGTTGGTTCCATGTATTTGCTATTGTGAATAGAGCTATAATGAACATACATATGCAGATGTCTTTTTGGTAGAATAATTTATGTTCCTCTGGGTGTATTCCCTGAAATGGGATTACTGGATTGTATGGTTGGCTCTTCTATTTTTTAGGAGATATTTCTCTGCTCTCTCTCCCTGTCCTGAGCCACTAGAAAACTAATGCAGTACAACAATTGATGAAGTTTCTAGGAAGGATTTTTTTTTTTGCTTTCCCTGTTTCTCCCTCAGTCTTCAAAAACCATTGCCTTGCACTTGAGAAAGGCCCTGCATGCATCAAGAGAGAGAGAGCTCTCTCATCTTTTACACCCTGCCCTCAGCCTTTGGCTTATTACTCTCATGCACTGAGTTCCCATCAAAAAGAATTGGTGGTGCACACAGACTTTCACTTTGGCAAGACTCTAATCTATCAGCCCAGACCACATATGACTGTTAAAAATCTAGCTTATTGTGTATTACTTCTATCTATGGTTTATTCCTCTTCCTCTCATAATTCCACCAGTGCTGAGAGAAGTTGTAGATACCTTTTCATCTGGGAAAGTTTCCTTACTTTCTGGAATTTAGGTCACATAGCTTCTTTGTGACCTTAGCTCTCTTATGAGGAATAAAAAGCTGTAATTCTATAGCTTATCAACATTCTTATTTTTAGGGTAGGAGTAACAATCTCTTATTACTTAAACTTTGAAATAACTTCAAACTTTCTTTTTTTTGAGTTGGAGTCTCACTCCATTGCCCAGGCTGGAGTGCCATGGCCCACTCACAGTCATGCCAAGGTTGACCTGCAGGTCTCCGATGATCCTTCCACCTCAGCTTTCCAAGTAGCCAAAACTACAGGCATATGCTACCATGTCCAGCTAATATTTTGATTTATTGTAGAGATGAGGTATCCCCAAGTTGCCCGGGCTGGTCTCGAACCCATGGGCTCAGGAAATCCACTCGCCTTGGACTCCCAAAGTACTGGGATTACAGGCTGAGCCTCCAAGCCTGGCCAACTTCAAACTTTCATCAATGTTTCAAGAATAGTACAAAGGACTCCAGTATAGCCAGAGACTTCATTTAAGTTTTAGTATTTGTCCCTAGAATATTCTAAAATAATCCAATCTAAGATTATGCAAAGCACAAAGTTTTGAGGTCTCTGTAGTCTTCAACCTGGAAAAGCATCTTAGTTTTCCAATGTGACTCCATTAATTCATGTTTGTTTGCTATTTTTTTTTAGTTGCCTATGTGTACTTTTGAGATATTGCCCAAGAAATCTTTACCCAGATCCATGTTCTGGAGTGTTTCTCAAATGTTTTCTTTTAGTAGTTTCATAGTTTTGGATCTTAGATTTAAGCCTTTAATCCATTTTGATCTGATATTTGTATATGGTGAGGGATAGGGGTTAGTTTCATTCCACTGGTTATAAATATTTAGTCTTCTTGGCACCATTCATTGAAGAGACTGTCCTTTCCCCAATGTATGTTTTTGGCACCTTTGTCAAAGTAATGTGTCTGTACAAATGTAAAAACATTCCATGCTCATCTTTTGGAAGAATCAATATTGTCAAGATGTCCATCCTTCCCAAGGCAATCTACAGATTCAATGCAATAACCATCAAATTACCCACCTTATTTGTCTCAGACCTAGAAATGACAATACAGAAATCCACATGGAAACAAACAAACAAAAAAGAGCACAAAAAGCCAAAACAATCATCAGCAAAAGGAACAAAGAGGGAGGTATCACATTCCAGACTTTAAACTTTATTACAGGGCTATAATAACCAAAACATATTGGTATTGCTTCAAGAAAGGCTCCAATGGAACAGAAGAGAGAGTCCAGAAGCAAAAACTCAATCTCTCAACCAGTTAATCTTTGACAAAGCCACCAATAACAACCACCAGGGGAAAGGAGACCATATGTAACAAATGGTGCTGGGAAAACTGACTGACCAGATGCAGAAGAATAAAACAGGATTCTTTCCTATCACCATATACAAAAATCAACTCTAAATGCATCAAAGACCTAAATGTGAAACGAAAAGAATCTTAGAAGAAAATGTAGGAAACACACCATGCACATTGGAGTAGGCAACCGATTCTTGTTCAAATCCCCAAAAGCAAATGCCATAAAAACTAAGATAGACAAATGGGACCTCATCAAACTGAAAAGCTTTTGCACAGCAAAAGAAACCATCAAATGCATGGGGAGACAACCCACAGAATGGGAAGAAGTATTTGCCACCTGTATATCTAACAAAGGCCTAACATCCAGCATCTACAAGGAACTCATATGAAAAGAAAGGAAAAAACGCAAGCAACCCTATTAAAAAGTGGGCAAAGGACATGAATAGAAACTTTTCAAAAAACAGTAGTGGGAAACTGCCAGGGGAGGGAGCGATGGTGGGGGAGGCAGGAGTGGTGGGGTGGGGTGACACACTTTATCAGCAAGGGTATCTGATCTCAAACCAGGTGACATGGGGACCAAAATGAGGCCCAAACTTTACCTGTACAATGACCATTTGTATACCTAACCCTGAATCGTACTCCGCATCTTTAAAATGAAAATTAAACAAAACAAAAAAAGAAGATATACAAGCAGCCAACAGATACATGAAAAAATGCTCAGCATCACTAATCATCAGAGACATGCAAATCAAAACCACAATGAGAAAACACCTAATTCCAGTAAGGATGGTTCTCAACAATACATTAGAAAACAACAGATACTAGTGTGGGCGTAGAGAAAATGGAATGCTTCTACACTATTGGTGGGAGTGCAAGCTAGTTCAATCCCTGTGGAAAGCAGTGTAGTAATTCCTAACCGAAACAAAAATTGACCTTCCATATGATCCAGCAGTCCCTCTCCTGGGAATATATCTGGAGGAACATAAATTGTTCTACCAAAAACACACCTGCACATGCAAGTTTATGGCTGCACTATTCACAATAGCAAAAACATGGAACCAACCCTATTGCCCATCGAAAGTGGACTGGATAAATAAAATGTGGTACATATACACAATGGAATATTAAGCAACCATAAAGAACAAAATCATGGACTTCGCAGAAAACTGAATGGAGTTGGAAACCATCACACTTAAGAATATCACAGTGACAAAGAACTGAATACTGCATGTTCTCATAAGTGGAACCTGAACATTAATCACATTAACACAAGGGAGGGATTGGCAGTTGCTGGACACCGCCAGGGCAGGGACATGTAACAACACAAACAGTACCTGATCCTAAACCTGATCAAACTGAAAAGCTTTTGCACAGCAAAAGATACCATCAAATGCATAGGATGACAGCCCCATGGAAGTGAGGACCAGTTGGAGGCCTGAATTTCACCTGCATGCAGGCTACTTGTGTAGCTAATCCTGACTTATACTCCACATCTCTGTAATAAAATAAAATAAAATTAAAAAGTTGACTGTAAATGCATGGATTTGTTCATGGGTTCTCAATTTTGTTCCATTGATGTTTGTGTGTGTTTTTATGCCTGTAACCTGCTGTTTTGGTTACTATAGCTTTGTTTTTAATTTAATTTTATTTTGTTTTATTATTTTTTTAAATTGTGGGGTTCAATTCAGGGTTAGGTATACAAATATTCATTATGCAGTTACCCTTGTTGATGAGGTGTGCCCCCTCCCCAGGCAGATCTCGATTGCTGTCAATCCCACCTCCCCACCTCCCCTCCCCCCAGCAGTTTCCCATTACAGTCAATCCTTTTGTTATAGTATTACGGGAGTTGTTCAAGGTCCACTTATGAGTGAGAACATGTGATACTCAGATCTTTGTTTCTGTGAAAGATCACTCAGTCTTATAAACTCTAATTCCATCCAGGTTACTGTGAAGTTCATGATTTTATTTTTCTTTATGGTTGCATGGTTACTATAGCTTTGTAACAACAAGCAATATGAAAAAGAAAACAAGAAAGTAAACCATTTACAATAGCTACAAAAAAGTAAAATATCTAGAAATAAACTTCACCAAAAAGTGAAAGATCTCTACAATGAAAATCTAAAACGTTGGTGAAAGTAACTGAAGATGGTACCAAAATGAAACGATATCCCACATTCATGGATTGGAATAATCAGTATTGCTAAAATGTCTGTACTATCCAGAGCAATCTGTAGATTGAGTTCAATTTCTATTAAAAAATCAATGATATTCTTCACAGAAAAAGGAAAAATAATCCTAAAATTTATATAGAAGTATGAAAATCTCATAATATCCAAAACTATATGGAGCAAAAAAGAGTGAATCTGGAAGAGTCACATTACCTGCCTTCAAATTAGACATAGGTATTTCTGATGATTATATGACAATCATTTTGTAGAGCACTCATCAGTTTGGGTTTGTGTGATGTTTCTTCTTGGTTAGACTAAGGTAATTATTTTAAGCTGGATATCAAATAATTAATGTTTTTTCATTGCTTTGTTTCTGGTGGAATATGATGTTAGTTTATCCTATTTCTGGTAAAAAAATTTTGAGTACTTGATGAAAATGGTGTCTATTACATTTCTTCATCATAAAGTTACCTCCCCTCCATTTTTATTTATACCTATTTTGTGTAGGATTTCCTTGAGAGTGTGTAAAATTGTATACATCTTTTTTACTTTTATTTACAAGTTTCAGTATGCATTAATGTTGCCAAATTGATTATTACCATAATGGTTGCAAATGGTGATTTTCTAATGTTAAAGAAAAAAATGTTCAAAGATACCAGTTCAAGTACAGTAAGGAAGATTTTGTTAAGAACCATAGTAATAGGTATAGAGACCACATAACAAGATTTTACAGTGAGGTAGAGATAGAGGACTCAATTCCAAAAGTAGCAGGGGCATGTGTGAATTTGTAGCCAAGGAGCAGAGTGAGGAGGTCAGTAGATCAAAAATTACTAAGAGGAAATACTAGGAGTAAGGGGAAATTTTGGCTAAACTGGCCCAACAAGATTCTTGTTGAAAATTGATCAGGGTGATTGGATATTACCTGGTGGGTGGTGAGTGGTGGAGTATGAGAAACCTGATCCAATATCAAGGGTGATCAAGTATCAAGGATGGGGAGTTCTTGTTTAAGTGACTTAAGAGAGTTCTTTGATAAAACTAGATTTTAAACTGAAGTGCACAGATGGGCCTAGGAGAAGGTTCAGAAGCCTGACAAAACCTTGGTCAAGCAGAGAATCTTTATCATTACTTTCATCATTCCTATTCACTTATTAGGTGGTATTCTACTCTAAAGGAATAATTTATCTACTCTCCATTTATTTATTTATTTATATTTACATAAGTTTGAACTTGCAGGCATTTTATTCAACAGATATAATCCATTATTCTTTATTTTGAAGCTCAAATTGCCTCAATTTAACCAGTGGAGACACTGAATTCTATATCTCCATCATGTCTTTATTCTATTCTCATCTTTTTCTTTTCATGCTCTGACTCTAGAATCCACTATTTTTCCAAATAATCCTGCTTTATTGAGAGTGGAATGATGTTTAGAGATCAAGATCTGAGAACAGCTCTGGACCATTTCTGTTGGAGAAATGTCCCCAAAGTGGTGCACTGCATCTGTGAGGGAATGAAGAGGGAGAAAAGGGGATCACTCATACAGCTCAGACCACCCCCACGTGGTGAGCCCCATGAAACCTCTCTGTGGGTAGGTTGGTGGCTGTTGGTGCCAGGATTTACCAGGAAGTGGAGTCCTTTGGTACTCACTAGCATCCATCCCGTGGATCTGTCCTGATGGGTCTGTCCCAATTCCTGGCAGCTCTCTGCATCTGACCTTTGTGGGAGAGAGTTTTGGGGGGAGGACTCGGCTGTTTCCCTCGGTTAGGACTATGGACGCTCACAAGAGATGTGTAAAAAGCCTCTCCAGTACACTCACTGCTTCTTTCTGTAAGAGTGCTTGGCTGATCTCATGTCGGGGCTGCTTCTGGGAATAGCTGGGGCTTAGAGCTGTCCAATGATATTGCTCCTAGGTGCTCTCAGTGAACAGAACTAAGAATATCTACTGCCTGTCTGTCTGCCTGTCTATCTACCTACCTATCAATCTATCCACAAACACATATTTTATGTTTAAGTTTCTAACCACAAACACATATTTTATGTTTAATTTTCTACCTACCTGTGTATATTGAAATTAATGACTTTATATAAATCTCTCTAGTTCCAACTCAGTTTCATAAAGTTTATTATAACTTTATGTTTTTGCTTTTTTGTTTTTTTGTTTTGGTGGAATCTCACTCTGTTACCCAGGCTGAAGTGCAGTGGCACACTCATGGTTGCCCCAGCGTTGACCTGCTGGGCTCCGGTGATCCTTCCACCTCATCCTTCCAAGTAGCTGGAACTACAGGTGCATGCCACCATGCCTGGCTAATTTTTTGATTTATTTTAGAGACAAGGTCTTGCCAAGTTGCTGGGGCTGATCTTGAACCTACGGGCTCAGGCAATCCACTCATCTTGGCCTCTCAAGGTGCTGGGATTATAGGCTGAGCTACTGAGCCCAGCCCAACTTTCTGTTTTATATTTGTAACTACTTTCACAAATTGCAAAGAGTAGCTCCCATTATCCTTAAAAATGTTAGCTTATTTGCCTAGTTCTTATGTATGTAATCATACTTCTGACCTCTTAGACCCTTACTGCTGTGATCCGTGGTCAGCAACTGATTGCCTTTTAATCAATTTTTCTCCTCTTCTGTTCTGTTATCCTTGTCAGGTGGGTATTGCTGCTACAATGCTGCCTTTCTGAATTGCTCTGCCTCCTTCCTAACTTAATATATTGTATCCATTATTGTACCATGTTATACTCTCACCAGAAATACATAAAAATATTCTTTGCTCTTTACTACAAATACTTAACATTGTCAGTCATTTTAATTTTAGCTGTACAAGTATGTTGATATACCCTACTGTAGTTTTCATTTATATTTCTTAGGTGACAAATAATAGTATGTATGTCTTATTTGCCATCCATATGTCTTTTTTTTTTAAACATCTTTTTTATTTTAAAATTGTGGGGTACAGTTAAGGGTTAGGTATACAAATATGCATTGTTCAGGCACCCTTGTTGATAAGGGGTGTTTCCCCAACCCCAGACAGATATTACTACCGTTAATCCCACCTCCCTTCCCCTCCCACCCCCCATAGTTTCCCACCACTGTCAGTCTTTTTCTTATAGTATTATGATGGATGTTCAGGGTCCACTATATGAGTGAGAACATGTGATACGCAGATCTTTGTTTCTGTGAGAAGTCATTCAGTGTTATAGACTCTAGTTTCATACAGGTTGCTACGAAATTCATGATTTTGTTCTTTTTTATGACCGTGTAGTATTCCATCATGTATATGTACCACATTTTAAAAATCCAGTCCTCTTTTGATGGACAGCATGGTTGGTTCTAGTTTCTTGCTATTGTGAACAATGCTGCGATAAACATATGTGTGCAGGTATCTTTTTGACAGAGTTAGTGAGTTCTTCAGGGTATATTCCCAGTAGGGGGATTGCGGGGTCATATGGGAGGTCAAGGTTTAGAGCTTTTAGGGATTGCCACACTGCTTTCCACAGAGGTTGCACTAGTTTCCACTCCCACCAACAGTGTAGCAGTGTTCCCTTTTCACAATATCCTCTCCAGCATCTGTTATTTTTTGAGTTATTGATAATCATCATTCTGACTGGAGTTAGGTGGTATCTCAGTGTGGTTTTAATTTACGTCTCCTTGAGTTTGAACATTTCTTAATGTGTCTGTTGGCCACTTGGATGTCTTCTTTTGAGAAGTGTCTGTTCATACCTTTTGCCCATTTTATAATGGGGTTGTTTTTTTTTCTTTTCAGCACATTTGAGTTCCTTGTAGGTCCAAGATGTTAGGCCTTTGTCAGACATGGAGTTGGAAAATACTTTTTCCCAGTTTGTGGGTTGTCTCCCTGCCCTCTTGATGGTTTCTTTGACTTTGCAGAAGCTTGTCAGTTTAATGAGGTCCCACTTGTCTATCTTATCTCTTATGACCTGTGTGTTTTGGGTTTTGTTCAGGAATTGGATGCCAGTTCCAATTTCCATAAGGGTGTGTCCTGCATTTTCTAGGTTTTTATGGTTTGAGACTTCACATTTAGGTCTCTGATCCATTTGGAGTTAATTTTTGTGTATGGGGATAGATAAGGGTCTTGTTTGAATCTTCTGTATGTGGTCAGCCAGTTTTCCTAGCACCACTTGCTGAATAGGTTCTCCTCTCCCCAGTGGTGGGTGGTGGAGGCTTTGTCAAAGATGAGTTGGTTGAGAAATTGAGGTTTTGCTTCTGGAATCTCAATTCTATTCCATTGGCCTATATGCCTGTTCCTGTAGCAATACACAGCTGTTTTGATTATTGTAGCTTTATAGTAAAGTCTGAAGTCTGGTAATGTGATACCTCCTGCTTTGCTTTTTTTTGCTGAGGGTTGTTCTGGCTATTCTTGGTCATTTGTGTTTCCATATGAATTCCTGTATTGTTTTTCTAGGTCTGAGAAGAATGTTGCTGGTAATTTGATGGGTATTCGCATGAATTTGTAGATTGCCTTAGGTAAGATGGACATCTTCACAATGTTGACTCTTCCAATCCATGAGCATGGGATATTTTTACACTTGTTTGTGTCATCTTTGATTCTTTGAGCAGCGTTTTGTAGTTTTCATTGTAAAGGTCTTTCACGTCTCTGGTTAGGAAGATGCCAAGGTATTTCATTTTTTTTTTGTAACTATTGTGAATGGGATTGTGCTTTTTATTTGGGTTTCTGTTTGTTTATTATTAGTGTAGAGAAATGCGATTGTGTTTTGCACATTTATTTTATACCCTAGAGACTTTGCCAAAGTCCTTTATCAGATTCTCTTGGGTTTTCAAGGTACACAATCATGTCGTCTGCAAAAAGATAACTTTACTTACTCTTTGCCTATTTGGATACCCCTGATTGCCTTCTCTTCTCTGATTGTTCTAGCCAGGACTTCCAATACTATATTGAACAGAAGGGTTGAGAGTGGGCATCCTTGTCTTGTTCCAGTTTTCAAGGGAAATGGTTCCAATTTTTGTCTGTTTATGAGTATGCTGGCTGTGGGTTTCTCATAGATGGCTTTTACATTTTGAGGTATGTTCCATGTATGCCTAGATGTTTGAGGGCTTTTATCAAGAAGGGATGCTGAATTTTATCAAAACCTTTTCTGCATCTAATGATGTAATCATATGGTTTTTGTTTTGGCATCTGTTGATGTATTTAATTACATTTAAGGTTTTACGAATGTTGAGCCAGTCTTGTGTCCCAGGAATGAAGCCTACTTGGTCATGATGGATGACTTTTGAGATGTGTTGTTGAATCTGGTTTGCTAGGATCTTGTTGAGGATTTTGGCATCTATGTTCATCAAAGATATTGACCTTTAGTTCTCTTTCTTTGTTTGGTCTTTACCTGGCTTGGGTATCAATGTGATGTTAGCTTCGTAAAATGATTTGGGGAGAGTTCCATCTTTCTCAATTGCCTGGAATACTTTCAGTAGGATTGATATCAGCTCCTCCTTAAATGTCTTGTAGAATTCTGCTGGAAAGCCATCTGGTCCAGGGCTTTTTTTGGTAGGTAGTTTTCTTATTACATAGTCAATTTCCCTGATTGTTATTGGTCTATTGAGGGTCTTGATTTCTTCTTGTTTCAACCTAGGCAGCTTGTGTGATGTCAGAGAGTCCTCCATTTCTTTAAGGTTTTCAAGTTTGTTTTCATACGAGTGTATATAGTAGACTCTAATGATCTTTTGTATTTCTTCAGGGTTAGATGTGACTTCATCTTTTGTGTTTCTGATTGTGTTTATTTGGGCTTTTTCTTTCTTTTTCTTGGTCAGTCTAGCTAGGGGATCATCAATCTTGTTTATCCTTTCAAAGAACCAGCTTTTTGTTTCATTAATTTTTTTTGTATTATCTTTTTGTCTTCTATGTCCTGGATTTGGGCTTCTATTTTGGTCATCTGGATTCTTCTGCTGAAGTTAGGGTTTTTGTGGTCTTGCTTTTCCAGCTTCCTTAGGTGACCTGTTAGGCTGTTAATTTGTGATCCTTCCATTTTCTTCATGTGCATTTGTAAAGATATGAATTCCCCTCTTACTACAGTTTTCATGGCAACCCAAAGATTTTGGTAAGATGTTTCTTCATTTTCATTTGTTTCCAGGTATCTTTTTTTTTTTTTTTTGAGTTGGAGTCTCACTCTGTCACCCAGACTGGAGTGCAGTGGCCACTCCCGGCCACTGCAGCCTTGACCTGCCGGGTTCCGGTGATCCTTCCACCTCAGCCTTCCAAGTAACGGGAATTACAGGCATGTGCTACCACGCCTGGCTGATTTTTTGATTTATTGTAGAGATGAGGTCTCACAGCTCAAGTGGGTCTCGAACCCACGGGCTCAGGCAATCCATTCTCCTCAGCCTCCCAAAGGCGTGGGATTACAGGCTGAGCCACCAAGCCCAGCTTGTTTCCAGGTATCTTTTAATCTTTGCTTTGATTTCATCATTGACCCAAAAGTTGTTTAGCATCATTCTGTTTAGTGTCCATGCCTTTGTGGGTTTTGGGGAACCTTGGTATTGATGTTTATACCACTGTGGTCCGAGAAGCTTCCTGGCAAAATTTCAATCTTTAAAATTTGCTTATGCATGATTTATGGACAAGAATGTGGTCGATCTTAGAGTACGTTCCATGTGGTGATGAGTAGAATGTATATTCTGTGGTCATTGGATGGAGTGTTCTTAGGTATCAATTAAGTCCATTTGGTCAGAAGTCACATTGAGGGTCCAGAGCTCATTGCTGATTTTTTGTCCTGATGAACTGTCTGGGGTTGTGAGTGGGGTATTGAAGTCCCCAGTTATGATAAAGTAGAGTCAATATCTTTTTCGAGTTTACCTAGAAGCTGCTTATGAAAGTTGGTGCTCCTATGTTGGGTACATATATGTTTAAGATGGATATTTCTTGTTGATGGATTGAACCTTTTATCATTATGTAGTGGCCTTCTGTATCTTTTTAAATTTTTGATAGCTTAAAGGGTATCTTGTCTGAAATTAAGATCCTGATTCCTCCTTTCTTTTGTGTTCTGTTAGCCTGAAAAATTGTTTCCCATCCTCTTACTTTGAGTCTGTGAGTATCCTTTCTAGTGAGGTGAGTGTCTTGAAGGCAATAAATTGTTGCCTGGTTATATTTTATCCATTTTGCCATTCTATGTCTTTTCAGTGGTGCATTTAGTTCATTCACATTTAGGCTAGTTATTGAAATGTGAGAGTTGATCCCTATCATAAGGTTCTTACAGAGTTGTTTTTGTTGTTCCTGTTTGTTTGTTGTCTTTCTTTTGGTTTTGAAGTTGGTTCATGTGTGTTCTTAATCTTTTGCCTGTACTCTTGTGAAGAACATTGTTGTTCTTTTTTCCTTTTCTTCTGTGTTCAGTACTTTCTTAAGTGTTTCTTGTAGAGGTGGTTTGGTGGCAGTGTAGGTTCTTGGGGATTGGATATCATCCCTCACCGATGAAGCTTAGCTTGGATGGGTAGGTTATTCTCAGTTGAAATTGTTTATCTTTAGAACTTTGAAGATAGACCTCCAAGCTCTCCTAGCCTGGAGGGTGTCTGTAGATAAGTCTGCTGCTATTCTAATTGGTTTTCCCTGGTAGGTAGTCTGACCTTTTTCTCTGGCTGCCTTTAGGATTTTTTATTTTTCACCTACTTTGTTTAGGTGAATTATTATGTGTCTGGGAGTTGGTCTTCTCATTTGTTGTCTTGCAGGGGTTCTCTGAATCTCTTGTGTTTGAATTTTTGCATCACTGATGAGATGAGGGAAGTTTTCTTGAATGATTTTATGAAATGTTTGTTCCAATGTGGCCTCTAACTCTCTCCCTCTGCCTCAGGAAGGTCAGTTACTCTAAGGTTCGGTTTGTTGAAAGTAATCATTCATCTCTTTAAGGTTTTGTTCTGTCTTTTTAAGCTTCTTTTCTATGTTTTTGACAGTTTGGGTTAGTTCTGTATTTTGGTCTTCATGCTCTGAGATTCTTTCTTTTGCTTGGCTAATTCTGCTTTCCATGCTTATTAGTTTGTTATTTTTTCTATCATACTGCTGTTATTTCTGTCACCAGCTCCTTCCTATTTTCCTCTTGTCTGTCCTCAATTTTTTTTATGTCTTGATGTCTGGGTTTGTTGCATGTGGCCAGTCATTCTGGGGGCTCTTCATTGTTTGTGTTCTGAAGTCTGTTTTCTCAGTGTGTGACCTCTGAGGGGTCTGTGTGAGACCTATATTCTTTTTTTGGTTTTTCTTCACTTGTGCAGATTTTTCCTCCCTATTTTTTCCTTCTTTCCACTTCCCTGTTACTTTAATTCTGTTATTCAGGGGTGGAGGGGTTGCTTTTACTTCTGTTTGTTCAATCTCCTATTCTTTCTTATGTATTTCCTCTTGCTTTGTTCAATTCTGGAGATGGACTGTAGGTTGGGGATGGTCCTTTTTGCAGTTTTGAGATTTAATTAAGGGGGGAGATGTGATTCAAAATCTATCTGCTGATCCTGTTATCTACCAACAGGTGTATGGATAATCTGAAACTCACTTCCCACTGTCTTGGAATCTGTCCATGAAGTGGGGCTGTAGGTTTACTCCCTGAAAGCAATCTGAGGTTAACAGAGGGAAGAGAATGGAGTAGGTAGTGGGGGGAAGATGGCTGTGGAGAGAGGAGTGAGAGGGACAAAAGATGAGTGTACTGACTAGCAAGTGAAAAGGGACACAAATACTGAAACCCATAAAAAGAAAAACAAAAACCATGACTAAAAACTAACCAACAACCATACGAAAAAACTAAAACATACAATGATGCTAACGTACAAGCTAACCAACCTCCTTATTGGTGTGCTATTCCTTTATACAAAGATGGGGTTTACAGAGAAATAAAAGAAAAGGAAAAAAAGAACAAAACAAAAGGAATAGAATAAAGTCAGCAAACTAACAGAGCCATCCAAGCACACTCTGATACTTCAAGTCCAATGTCCTTTCAGCTCTGATTTCTAGCTGTCTTTACAGGCTGGTAGATTTGTTCACAGTTGGGATCAGTGCCCATGGTCTTCTGTGAAGGACAGTTCAGATCTGGGCTCCCTGCCCAGTCTATTACTCAGATCTGGCCTTGTCTTTTTATCAAGAGGGTAGAGCTTCTGTCATTCCTGTTTTGATGTTGTTACCTTGGATCCCCAGCAGGTGGTGCTATCTCACCACTCCAGTTGACCTTTATCTGCAGCTGCTGTGGCCTGCAAGTCGGAGGTCCTCCAGGATGGGAGGGAGTCAACAGACAGTAGCAGTGGTGCTGCCTCCCGGTTCATGGGAGGAGCTCCACAAGCCTGGCTCTGGGAGAGGGGGCATGGTGTTGGTGGTGGCAGTGGCAGTGGCAGCGGCAGCTCCGGTGGCAGTGATCTCAGTAGATCTTGCTTGCAGGGGCCTCACAGTCCAAGGTCGTGGGTTGCCTCAGGCATGGGTGGGGTGATGGCCGCCACAGTGGCATTTGCAGCTGTGGTGGCAGCCCAGACCGCCGTGATGATTGAGCTGTGGTGGTGGCTGAGCTCCCTGTGAAGAGGAGGCCACCAAAGATAGGAGCTGCAGCCCACGGGAGAGAGCCAGAGTCTTTATGCATGTCCTCTTTCACGGAGGGTCTCATAGACCAAGCTGCCCCATTGCCATCTTGCCAGAAGTCCATATATCTTCTTTTGTGAAGTGTCTACTCAAGCAATTTTGTCATTTTTTTGTCTTTATATTATTAAATTGTAAGAGCTCTTTTTATATATTCTAGATAAAGGTTATAAGTCTATACAGTTGTTCCTTGGTATTCAATGGAAAGTCCTGGAACCTTTTGATTATGTCATCATATAAAAAGTGATGTCTTCCTTTTTAATCCTGGATATAAATTATATCTCATTTACTTAAATGAATGATTTGTATGTAAAAGAAACCTAATATGTAGGGTTTATTTTACTGAATGTTGAGTTTAAACACTATGTTCAAATTGCATGTCATGTTTTGACTTAGAAATTTTATATATATTTGAAATTAACATATACTCTTAGTAAAAAAACGTTGCCATATAAATTGCCTACTTAGATGTAGCATAGTTGTTCCAGGTATAATTATTACTTTTATATTTCCAAATATGTTGAGAGTGGTTAAAGTAATGGACGTTTTAAGACAATGTTAAAGATATGAAACAAAAAAAGGGAGAGGAATATAAACATCTTCAGAAAATTAAAAGAAAGTATTTTTTGCCTGAAGATCTGTACTACAGAAATGTAAAGTTCAGTCCTCAGGAAAAATAAATATCATACCAAAAGTAAGTCACAATCTATATAAAAGGAGATAAATAGTGAATATGCTGGTAAATTTAAAAGAGTTCCATCTCTTCTTAATTTCCTTATAAGGTAATTAATCAACTGTTAAATAACAATAGTAAGAAAATGTATGATTTATAACTTTTAGAAGTAAAAAGTATGACAATGATGACCCAAAGAATGAAGTGGAGAGAAAACAATTATACCCTCGGATTTTTTTAAACTATATAATTACTCATAAAATATAATTTTAAGGTGGATTGTGCCAAGTTAAAGATGAGTATTTTAAAACTAAAGACAACCACTAAAGTAGATACCTTGATAGTAAGAAAATAGTAGGATACTATAAGATGCCTAGTATAAAAAAGTCACAAAAGCAAGCTACAAGAGACAAAAATTATCAAACTGGGTAAAAATGAGACACATCAGGCCGGGCTCAGTGGCTCAGCCTGTAATCCTGCACCTTGGGAGGCCGAGGTGAGTGGATTGCCTGAGCCCACAGGTTCGAGACCCGCCTGGGCAACTTGGCGAGACCTCATCTCTACAATAAATCAAAAAATCAGCCAGGCGTGGTAGCACACACCTGTAATTCCGGCTACTTGGAAGGCTGAAGCGGAAGGATTGCCGGAGCCCAGCAGGTCAAGGCTGCGATGGCCAGGAGCGGCCACTGCACTCCAGTCTGGGTGAGAGAGTGAGACTCCAACTCAAAAAAAAAAAAAAAAAAAGAGACGCATCAAATGTAATGACACAGAAAGTTTCCAAGTAAAAACTTGGAAAAAAACACCATGTAGACAAAGAAAGACAAATGCTACATGTTCTCACCTGTAAGTGGAGAGTTAAGTGATATGTACATATGAAGTAGGGTGTGGAATGATAGACAGTGAATACTCAGAAGGATGATGGGGCAAGGGCAGTGGATGATGAGAAATTGCTTAATAGGTACCATGTACATTACTCCAGTGATACACTAAAGCCCTAACCTCACCACTATCTAACATATTAACATATTCATGTAACAAAATTACACTTGGACCCCATAAACTTATACAAAAAATATACCTGTGAACAGCAAGCATATTAATATTTTACTGTATTTATGTCAGATAATGTAGACTTCAAGATAAACAATATTAGCAGAGATAATGTGGAAATTTTTATAGCAATAAGCCCTAGCTCATCAAGAAACTATAACAGTCATGAATGCGTATGTTTCCAATAAAATAGATTCAGAAGACATGAAGCAAAAACTAATCAAATTAAAAAGGGAAATAGACAAATCCACAATTGTATTTGCAGATTATAATGCACCTCTTTTGGTACTTGACAAAAAAAGTAAACTAAAATTTGTAAGATTAAAAAAGAATTTAAAATACTACAAAATATAACATCATATTTATAAAGAATTAAACTTAGAAACAGAAAATACACAGTATTTTCAAGTATATCTGGGACATTTGTCAAGATAGATAGAGCACCAGACCATAAAACAAGTCACAATAAATTCCAAAAAATAAAAATCCTAGAGTATATATTTCATGATCATAAAGTGACTAATATATAAAAAAATTCTTGGAAGTCTGAAAAATAGCCATATAGTTTAAATGTAAACAAAATATGACCATATGGCCCATGGATCAAAGAATAATTCAGAAGACAAAATAGAAAATGTTAAGAACTGAATAAAAATTAAAACAGTACATTAACATACATGGAATGTAGCTAAAGCAGAACTTAGAGAGATAATTATAGTTTCAAATGCCTATTTAAGAAAACAATAAAATTTTCCATGCTCATGGATAAGAAGAATCAACATTGTTAAGATATCCATCCTACCAAAGGCAATCTACAGATTCAACACAATACCCATTAAGTTACCAACATCATTCTTCTCAGACCTGGAAATGACAATACAGAAATTCATATGGAAATATAAATGACCATGAATAACCAAAACAATTCTTGGCAAGAGAAACAAAGCAGGAGGTATCACACTTCCAGACTTCAAACTCTACTATAAGACTACAGTATTCAAAATGGTCTGGTATTGGTACAAAAACAGGCACATAGACCAATGAAACAGGATAGAGATTCTGGAAGCAAAGCCTCAATTCCTCAACTAACTCATCTTTCACAAAGTCTCCAACAACAACTACTGGGGAGAGGAAAACTATTCAGTAAATGGTGCTGGGAAAACTGGCTGACCACATGCAGTAGATTGAAACAGGACCCCTACCTATCACCACACACACAAATTAACTAAAAATGAACCAAAGATCTAAATGTAAGACCTCAAACTATAAGAATCTTAGAAAACGCAGGAGACACCCTTATGGAAATTAGAACTGGGAATCAATTCTTATTCAGAACCCTAAAGGCCAATACCTTAAGAAATAAGATAGACAAGTGGGACCTCATCAAATTAACGAGCTTCTGCGAAGCAAAAGAAACCATCAAGAGAGCAGGGAGACAACCCACAGAATATTTGCCAACTGTATATCTGACAAAGGTCTAGCATCTAGGATCTACAAGGAACTCAAATGCACTGAAGGGAAAAAAACAAACAGCCCCTTTAAAAAATGGGCAAAAGACATGAATAGACACTTCTCAAAAGAAGATATACAGGCAGCCAGTAGACACATGAAAAAGTGCTCAGCCTAACTTACCATCAGAGAAATGCAAATCAAAACCACATTGAGATACCACCTAACCCCTGTAAGAATGGCCATCATTAATAAAACAAACAACATCAGATGCTGGCAAGGATGTGGAGAAAAAGGAACGCTTCTACACTGCTGGTGGGAATGCAAACTGGTACAGCCTCTCTGGAAAACAGTGTGGCGATTTCTGAAAGAACTAGAAATTGACCTTCCATATGACCCAGCAATTCCCCTATTGGGAATATACCCAGAAACTCAAATTATTCTACGAAAAAGATACCTGCACATGTATGTTTGTTGCAGCTCTATTCACAATAGCATAAACATGGAACCAACCATGTTGCCCATAGAAGCTGGACTGGATAAAGAAAAATATGGTACCTATACACAGTGGAATATTGTGCAGCCAAAAAGAAGGACAAATATATGAACTTTGCAACATCCTGGATGGATTTGGAGTTGATCATACTCAGTGATTTATCACAAAGAACAGAGTTCCATATGTTCTCACTCATAAGAGGACCTTGAGCAATTGTAATGGTATTGGAAAGCGATTGGCAGTAATGGGAAACTGTCGGTGGGAGGGGGATTGGCAGTTGAGGGAAACTGCTGGGGAAGGGAGGGGCATACCTCATCAACAGGGGTGCCTGCATGGTCAATGTTTGTATACCTAACCCTGAATTGTACCCCACATCTTTATAATAAAAATTTTTTAAAAAGAAAGCAATAAAAGAGTTAAATCAATATTTAAGTTTTTACCTTAGGAAGCTAAAAAAATGAAGTAAATAAAACCATTGGAAGGCAGGAGAAACAAAATAATAAAAATAAAGCCAGAAATCAATGAAATAGAAGCTGGACAAACAACTGAGAAAATAAATTTAATCTTTATATAGTTTATTTTAAAAAAACAAAATTGATAAACCTCAGATGAAATCAATCAAGACAGTATGAGAAAACAAAACACCAATACTGCTTGTGAAAGAGAAGGCATTCTGACAGAAATTAAACATATTGCGAACCAGTTTATGGCAATAAATGTCACAATGTAAGTAAAAGTACTACTATTTCAAAATATTTGTCAAAGTTGACACAATAAACAAGTAATCTGAATAGCTTATATGTACTAAATAAATTGCACTCCTATGTAAAATGTTTTTATTAAGAAAACTTATAACCCACATTGCATTACTGGTAAATTTAATCAAATCAAACATTTACTGAAGAAATAATATCATCAAACTATACAATCTTCCAGAAATATTCATTTATTAGGCCACCATCATGCTGATACTAAAATCAGATAAGACCTCTACAACAGCAACAACAATAAAAAGTTATAGGTCATTATCTCTCATAAAGATAAGTGCAAAATTTTAAAAATATGTTAGAAAATTAAATGCAGTAATATGTAAAGAAAAAAAAATTGAAACCTAGACCCTACACTATCCAGTAAACTTAATTCAACATGGATCATATAATTAAGTGTAAAACCTAAAACTGTAATTTCTAAGAGAAAATACAGGAGAATATCTATGCAATTTTGGGATAGGTAAAGAATTTAAGAAAGAAAATAGCATTAACACAAAAGGTAAAAATAATACATTGGACTTCACCACAATTAAAAGCTTCTGTTTACAAACAGGCATTATTAAAAATGAGTACCATAAAAAAAATACAGGCTGGGTTTGTTGGCTCAGTCTGTAATCCCAGCAATTTGGTAGGCTTAGGTGAATGGATTGCCTGAGCCCGCAGGTTTGAGTCCAGCCTGGGCAACTTGGCGAGACCTCGTCTCTACAGTAAATTAAAAAATTAGCTGGGCATGGTAGAGCACGCCTGTAGTTCTGGCTACTTGAAAGGCTGAGGTGGAAGGATTGCCAGAGTTCAACAGTTGGACACTGGGGTGGCTGTGAATGTGCCACTGCACTCCAGTCTGGGTGACAGAGTGAGACCCCAACTCAGAAAAAAATAAAATAAATAAATAAAAATAAAAATTTTATGTCCATTAAAAGAACAAAAAATTTAAAATGTTTTAAAATATGAATAGGTATGTGTCATATTGGAAGAAAATATTGCAGCATATAATACTGTGTTTGTATTTGTCTAATTTCTTATTGCTTTCTATGTCTGTTGTTATATCATCTACATTTATCTGTGTTCTTCTTCCCTTCCAATATTGGTGCTTTACTGAAATCTTTATTTTCTTATTGTGCTAGATAATATATTTAGCTACTTAGACTTAAAGAGAAAGAGTCCAAGATATTTTTTCTCATTAAATGTTAAGTTTACAATCGTTTTTATAGATAACTTTTATCAAGACTTTTCTTGAAAGGATAAAGATAATCCTATTTCCATTTTCTTTTTTTTCCTATTTCCATTTTCCAAGACTAAGCATAGTACACAATATTCTATGATATAATTCTTATGACACTTTTTTGTAATTTCTCCATTATAGACAATTTGAATGACCCAAATTATATAATAATAAATAACATTGCTTTATGTTTTATTTTCAGGGATAGGCTAGTCAAGGTAAAACTTGTGCTTGCTTGAGAATTATTGTTGAATTCTGGTCTTAAAAACAAGTTGAACAAACAATCCTACACACTGTGTGGAGTTGTCACCTCCTGATTTTTCGTGTGAAAGGATTTACATGTTAGAGTGGAAAAAGAAGCTATCACATGCAGGCATTTGTTGACTTTCTTACATAAAGTTCTGTTGACCACAGCACATCTGATGTTGGTTTCTGTTAGCAAGAACAAATCTGACCCACGAACAGGTC
Source organism: Carlito syrichta (assembly GCF_000164805.1). Lineage (NCBI taxonomy): Eukaryota > Metazoa > Chordata > Mammalia > Primates > Tarsiidae > Carlito > Carlito syrichta. The sequence continues at coordinate 352,406 of NW_007217140.1, forward strand.
GACAAAGTATTCAGAGGATGATTTTTTCTGAAGGGCCTGTGTTCCCTTCTAGACCTGTCTTCTATTTTCTGAGGTCAACTAGTGGAGAAATTTAAGGAACTTTTAAGTTAACCATCTCTTTTATTGCTCACTTGCTTGGACATAAGCTTTGTATAGAATACTATCCTGTGCTCTTGACCTCAGGTTTTTAAATTCTTTTTGCTTTGTTTTGTTTTTGCTCCTTTTCCACTTCATTCCATGCAGAATGGTTACTTTTAGTAGTTAAGAAAAGTAATATGCACTGTGGGTCTTTATTACTTCAAAGGACAGACTTCTATTGGAATGGAGTTAATAAATAGAAATAATTATATAAACACTGCATAGCACTGCACAGCATAATAACAAATATGTACCACTCATTACTTTGAATACCTAATAATAATAATAATAAAAGAATATTATTTTTCTGTTCAAATGATCCCTAAGATGAAAAGTAAACTAATTGTTGTACAAGGTAACCCTAAATACAGAGTAAACTTGCATTTTAGAGAGAAGACAAGATTGTGTTCTTAGTAATTAACATAACTGAGAATTTAAATACAAATTAGTTAGTTGATTCTTATTTTTATATATATGTCTATAGGTTTATGATTTTGTAAATCATAAATATAAAATTTCTCACACATATAACATATAATATCTCAGTGGTTATAAATACATGTATGTGTGTGTTTGAAAGTTGGGAACTATATTAGAAATATCTGGAAGGAACCTAGATTTTCAACAATTTTGAGAAGCTAGCCTATCAGCTTCGAAATGCTTGTCTTTAGCCTTCTTTTATCTTCTTTAAGAAAACCTTAACTATAAAGATAAATACTGAATATATGTCAGAATTATATATAATATACTTGCATTATAAAGAATAAAAAACAAAACAATCATGTAACTGCAACCCATTTCAGAAAAAGAGACATTTAAGACTCATTAATACACAAGATGAAAGAAGACCAAAGGTTGGTTTCCAAGATGAGTGGGGCAACATCATAAAGTTAAGGACTCAAGCTCTTTCTATTTTATTTGCTGCTCCATCATCTTTAGTCTGTGGCATCCACTTCAAGGTCTAAGGTACATGTGAGGTACAGCCATCGCGATGGCATTCAATCTGGCTGTAAGGAAGTAGAGAGGAAAAAATTGTGTCTCCTATTATCAAATTTACAGGCTCCAGTTATTTTTTGTAATTTGCCTCACATTTAATGCCTCTAGGGATCAAAGAAAGTTACTTACAGTTCTTTTGTTTACACTGCGTTGACCAGAAATTAGTCTTAGAGTTTTACCTGGCTGCAAGAAATCTGAAAAGTAGAGTCTTTCTTTGGGTTGTCTGAGTTCCTTCATGAACATGGATGTTCTTTAAAGAAAAAAAGAGAACATCTTTTAAAAGACAAGTAGTTATCTATCATAGAAACAAAGAACTGAATATCACATGCTCTCACTCATAAGTGTACCCTGAACATTTATCTAATACTATAAGAAAGGGATTGGCGGTAGCAGGACACTGCCAGGGGAGGAAGGGAAGGTCACATAACATCATCAAAGTACCTGATCCCAAACCAGGAAAAGTGGGGACCAAAGGGAGTCCAAGCCTCACTTGTACAATGACCGTTTATGTACCTAATCCTGAATTGTACCCCACATCTTAAAAAAAAAGACAAGTAGCAATTTGTATGATAAAGAGTAATTCATATATTTTTGATAGTGATTCTCTGTGAGTTCTACATATTGCAAATTTCTTCTTCCAGATTAGAGCTTGTTGTTTTGCTTTCTTTATACTGTCTTTAGATAACATACTATTAAATTTAATGGATGAGAATGTAAATTAGTATAGCCATTATGAAAAACAATATAGTGGTTTCTTAAAATATTTAATTTTATTTTTTTTTGAGAAAGCAAGATTTATTGAGAGGACAGAAAAGCTCCCACGTGGGAGGGGACCTGAGGAGGGTTGCCCAAAAAATTTTAAATAGAACTACCATATGTCTGGAAGTCCTCTTCGTGGGTATACAGACAAAGGAAATGAAATCAGTATGGCAAAGAGGTATCTGTTGTAATAATATTCATGTTTATTGTAACATTATTCGCAATAGCCAAGATATAGAGTTAACCTGTGTCCATTAACGGATCAATGGATATAGAAATGTGGTTTATATACAGTGAAATATTTATTCAGCTTTAGAAAAAGAAAGAAATTCTGTCATTTGCAATGACACGGATAAACCTGAGGAACAATATGCTAATGAAATAAGCCAGTCACAGAAAGACAAATAATGCATCATCTCACTTACACATGAACTAAAATAGAATTCACAGGTAGGATAAGTAAGTTCTGGAGATCTAATGTACAGTAAATATAGTGACAAAAGTTAATAATGTATTGTATACTTGAAAACTGCTAACAGAGTATATCTAAAATGTTCTCACCACAAAAATGATAACTATGTGAGTTGAAAAACATGTTAGTTAACTTGATTATAACAATTTTATGAGTATATGTATTAAAATATCACTTTGTAGATATATACAAGTTTTGTCAATTATACTTCAATAAAAAGAAATAATACATTTAACAAAGTTGAATTTAACATTTTCCATTGCCATCTTATTCATAGTTTAATATATTTGTCCACAATCCAATTTCATAAAAATATCTTATTATAAAATAAACATTTTTATAATTTTATCTTTTACAATCCTGTCTTTGATCTGTTGGGTCACGTTTGTATATACCATGAAGTGGGAATTCTATGTGTCTGTTTTTTCTCTGCAGTTGTCTCAGCACCATTTATAGAGGCAATTCTTTTCCTAATTGATTTGCAATGCTAGATCTGTAACGGATCAGGCTTCTATATATGTTTGGGTCTATTATTGGACTCTCCATTTTGTTCGATTTATCTATTTGTGCCTACATTACTACTAAAGCTCTTTTAATTACAATAGTTTTAATTAAAACAGTAATGAGCCAAAAAGATATATCTTAATGCAGATTTCTTCATGTTGTTTTTTTTTTTTCAATGAAGAGTCTTGGTTCTTCTTGGCTCATTACTGTTCTATGCATGTTTTAGAGTCATCCTTTTAATATTTATAATGCAAAACAAAAATAGAAAAAGTCAGAATTTTGGGTGAAAATTCATTTAATCTACAGAACATTTGGGTAGATGTGATATTTTTATAATACTAAAATATTCAGTTCACAAACTCTTGTCTCCTTTGAATTTTAAATATTAATGTTATATCTTTCAATAGAGTGCCATAATTTCATTTATAAAGTTTTGCACTTTTGTTACACTTATTACTGAGGACTTTATATTTGTATTGACTTTTAAATAGACAAAATAATTAAAAAATTAATCAGAAAAATATAATTTTATATTAGAAAGCACAATGGAACATACAGTCAAATTATTATAATCAAGAAGAGATTTTGACAAATTAATACAAAATCAATTATTAACATTATGCTTTTGAAGCTGTTTGTTGGATGTTGACTTTTTGTTTTTGAGTTGCTGTCTCACTCTGTTGCCCAGGCTGGAGTGCAATGGGACACTCATGGCCACCCCAGTATCAACCTACTGGGCCCTGGTGATCCTTCTGCTCCAGCCTTCCAAGTAGCCGGAACCACAGGCGTGCACTACCATGCCTGGCTACATTTCGATTTATTGTAGAGACAAGGTCTCGTCAAGTTGCCCAGGTTGGTCTTGAACCTGCGGACTGAGGCAATTCACTCGCCTTGGCCTCCCAAAGTGCTGGGATTACAGGCTGAGCCACCGAGCCCAGCCGACATAGTTCTTTTTTTTTTAATTTGTAATTTTAAAGATGTGGAGTACAATTCAGGGTTAGGTATACAAATGTTCATTATGCAGGTACCCTTGTTGATGAGGTGTGCTCCCCCTCCCCTGGCAGTTTCCTGCTACTGCTAATCTCACCTCCCCTCCCCTGGCAGTTTCGCACTACTACCAATTCCTTTCTAATAGTATTATGATACTTGTTCAAGGTCTGATTATGAGTGAGAACATGTGGTACTCAGTTCTTTGTTTCTGTGATAGATCACTCAGTATTATAGACCTTAAGTCCATTCAAGTTGCTGCAAAGTTCATAATTTTGTCTTTCTTTATGACTGCATAATATTCCGTTGTGTATATGTACCACATTTTCTTTATCCAGTCCTCTTTCGAAGGGCAGCATGGTTGGTTCCATGTTTTTGCTATTGTGTATTGACATAATTTTGAGTTGTATGTACAAGTCTATTGTTAGCGATATTTGCATTGTTTCCAATTTAGTTATTATCAGTAAAGCTATAATGAACTTTGTTGGTCATGTGTCTAGTATTCATGTGTATGTATTTGTCTCTCTCTTTCTCTCTCTCTAGCCTTCTTTTTTTGAGTTGGAGTCTCACTTTGTCGCCCAGGCTGGAGTGCAGTGGCATGCTCATGGTTACCACATTCTCAACTTGCTGGGCTCAGGCAATCCTTCCGTCTCAGTCTTCCAAGTAGCTGAAAACGCAGACACATGCTACCCGGCTAATTTTTTGATTTACGTAGAGAAGAAGTCTCACCAAGTTGCCCAGGCTGATCTTGAACTCCTGGGCTCAGGCAATCCTCTCACCTCAGTTTCCCAAAGGGTTGGAATTACAGGCATGAGCCACTGTACCCGGCTGTATGTATTTCTATTGATCATATACCAAGACGTAGAATTGCTGAATCATAGGTTATGTTTATTTTCAGATCTTGTAGAGATGGCTAAAATGCTTTCAACTATCATCCTCTCTATTACAATCTCACCAGTTGTGTACATGAAGAATGTCATGTATACCACAATATAACCACATCCTCATCAGAACTTGGTGTTGTCAGTCTTTTCCATTGTACCTATTCTAGTGGGTATGTTGATATTGCATGTTTTTTTGTTCTGTTTTGTTTTGTTTTTGAGTTGGAGTTTCACTCTGTCACCTGGGTTAGAGTGTAGTGCATGCTCACAGCCACCGTGACCTTGACCTGCTGGGCTCAGGGCCTCAGCCTTCCAAGTAGCTGGAACTACAGGCATGTGCCACCACACCTGGCTTACTTTTTGATTTATTGTAGACATGAAGTCTTACCAAGTTGACTAGGCTGGTCTTGAACCCCTGAGCTCAGGCAATCCTCTCGCCTCTGCCTCCCAAAGTACTGGGATTACAGGCTTGAGCTACTGCACCTGGCCTGCATGGTGGTTTTAACATGCATTTTCCTAATTCTTAATGAGGTTCTACACCTTTTCATTTTGTTGTTGCTGTCTATGTTTCCTTTATTTCAGGCAAAATTTATCCATAGTGAAATATATAAATCTTAAGTGCAAAATTCAATGTATTTGGATAAATTCATATGCCAGTATAAACTGCACTGCTGTCAATATGCAGACCAATTTCATAGCCCCAGTAAATATTTTTGTGCTTGTTCCTAAGCCAGTGTTGGTTCCTACCCTTCAACTCTACTGCAGATTTTTTTTAGATTTGCCTTTTAAAATTTTTTTTATTGATATACAGTTTTTGTACATATTTGTGGGGTACATGTGATATTTGGTTACATTTATAGAGTATATGATGATCAAGTTAGGATAGTCTGTCAACTATTTCTGTGTGTTGGAAACTTTTCCAGTCCTCTCTTCTAGCTGTTTTGAAATATACGATACACTGTTAACTATAGTTACCTTCCTCGTAGTCAAACATTAGAACTTTATTCCTTCCTTTTAACTATATATTTGTACTCCTTAACCAACATCTCTTAATTTTTTCCCAATCTTCCTAGCCTTTGGTTTCTATTACCCTACTCTCTAACTCTATGGGATCAATATTTTTTGCTTCCACATATGAGTGAGAACATGTGATGTTTGTCTTTTGGTGTTTGACTTATTCAGTTAAAATAATGACCTTCAGATCCACCCACGCTACTGAAAATGACATGGTTTCATTCCTTTTTAAATTATCAAATAGTATTCCATTGTTTAGATATATACTCTTTTCTTTATCCATTTATCTGTTGATGGACACTGAGGTTGATTCTATGTCTTTGCCACTGTGAATAATGTTGTTATAAACATGGGAGTGTAGGTATTCCTTTGATATACTGATTTCCTTTTCTTTAGCTATATACCTAGTAATGGGATTGCTGGAATGTATGGAGTTTTATCTTAGTTTTTTCAGAAATTTCCATATTGTTTTTCACAGAGGCTAAATTACATCCCCACTTGCAATGTATGAGACATGTTATGAGTGTAATGGTTACTTCTTAGATAGGAGGAAAATAAATGGCACTATTGAGAAATATGAAGGTGACTTAATCTGAAGGAAATATGACAAACTGATAACCACATCTGTGCTCTATATTATTCTCTGTATTTTTCAATAAATTCAATCTCTTATTATATTAAAAAGTTATATATTTTTAAATGCCCCGGTATTATTTTCTCATGGTCCAGCATTCATGAATTTGGGCTCATGGGTCAAGTTGCATTACTAAGGAAATCTGGACATGATTTCCTCTATTCTTACCTGCCACTCTCAGATCCACAATGGCCTCTTCATAGGTGTCACCATCTTTAAAGAAGCAGTGGTATTGCCCATCATCAAAAACACTGATAGTGTAGATTGGAGGGTCATTTTCCCCTCTCCCAGAGCATCCTTTAAGAACACTGTGTGATTCACAGAGTTCTGAGTGCTTTCTTCAGAGTGTTCTTTTCCATCTTCACCCAGGTAAACCAGTCAGGAGTGATGATTCCAAAACCAGCCCACCTTCATGTGCTATGCATTTTGTGGTGGGGACAGCTGGTAGCTAAGCTCAGCCTGGCTGCCTACCATGACCACCTGGTGGCTCCTGGAGCTTCTCACAGAGAATTGCTCTGTGTAAAAAGTTGGAAACGAAGGATTTAGTCTGAAGGTCACAATAGAATGGTCCACCTAAATGCCTGTGATCTGGACACATTGGCCTTTTTTCTGATCCTCAGTGCCATTTCCTTTCTGACTTTGGAACTGTGTTTTCAGAGATATTTTCTCTCTGATAGCAGTGCTTTTCCCTCAGACTCTCCCATAGCTGCCTCCTCTCTGTTCACTCAGATCCCAGCTTAGAAATCAATTCATTAGAGAAATATGTTATGATCATTCATTCAACATTTCCCCTAATCATATCTAAATATATCTTTACCACACATGTCACCACCTGATATTTTCTTTTAAAATCCTTCTTTTATGGATTCTCATACCCCATTAAAAAGTCATGTAATAGAAGAGTCTCTTGTTTCATTCTTTTTTATATCCCCAGTGCATAAAACATTGCCTAAACATAGTAGGCACTCCATAAATATTTAAAGAATGAATGGAGGATGTTCCCATTGTCAAGAGGTGGGATGTGGAATACAACTGCTGTATGAAAGCAATTACTTAAAAAATACACCAGATACTTTTTATGGAAAATATGGCCATAAAAATTTTTTTATTTTAAAATTGTGGGGTACAGTTAAGGGTTAGGTATACAAATATTCATTGTGTAGGTACCCTTGTTGATGAGGTGTGCCCCCCTTCCCCAGACAGATAATGACTACCATTAACCTTCCATATGACCTCCCAATCCCCCTACTGGGAATATACCCTAAAGAACTCAAATCTATAAAAAAGATACTTGCACACATATGTTTATCACAGCATTGTTGACATAAAAATTTTAATGCCCCTTCTATAAAGAGAGTCTATGACCCTTCTTGAATGTATTTGTGTGTTCTAGGATTTCTTTGTTCAGTGGAATATGGCAGCAGACATATTGCAATAGTCTCTGAGCCTGTCTTAAGAAATGAGTTCTTATGTATTGTAATGATCTTTCTAGAAGCCATGATCTGCTATACACTGTCTGACTATCTTGAGACCACCGTGGTTGATAATCTTAGCTGATCTCAGCCTTACAGCCTACTTCACCAAAATGCTAGAATTAAATGAAGCCATCTTGGGCCCTTCAGATTATTCCACCTACCAGCTGACTACATCAAGTGACCTTGCTCTATGTCACATGGAGCAGAAGAATCACCCAGCTGACCACTGACAAGGATTTCTGACCCATAAAATTGTAGCTGTTATAAACTGATTATTGTTTTAAATCACTAATTTTAGGCTAATTTGTTATGAAATTTTAGATAACTATTACACCATTCCTCCTATATCATTAATTTTTGTTTTTTTCAACTATGTCAGATTCATTCCTGTCTCTGACAAGAATGTTTATCCTTCTTACCATAAGAAGTCTAAATTATAAAACTTAATGACCCACTGCTTTAAGAAGAACTTGTGGAGCTCCCATTCACACCAACTTCTCTTTCATATGAGGTTCTACTAAACTTATAATTCATAGGGTCCCATAAATGATTGTGGCATGTTCTTAAATATGAGAGATATAGTCATTATGATTTATCAGTGAGAATTCAAGCTTCTAAAGGGGAAACATTAACCATTTATCTGTCTTTTCTCCTAGATACATCATTGCAACACTGAGGTGGGGAGTTAAAGCTGAGAAAAAACACCATAAATGAAATAACATTTCTTAATCATGGGCTATTTTAACACTTATTTCCACTCTCAAAAACTAGAAGAGAAGAGTAAAAATCTGTGGAATAGCAGTGAGAAACTTGCTTATTTCCTTCAATTTCATTTACCGCCATTATTTTTCTTCATAGATATGATGCACCATGAAAGAGAAATAGACGTTCCTACCTGAGCTGAATATTGTCTGTAAGAGAAGAATGACCACAAAATATCCAGATGAAGAGGAAGATGCAGGCTTCATCACATCTGGAAAATGGAACAGTAATTGCTGAACCAGGCAGCAAAAATCATGGTAACATAGAGTGAAAGAATCATGTCTTTTGAGATAATTTCCTTTGATGTGCAATCAAATGACTATGTAAAACTGCAAGTGTCAGACCCACTGAGATGATCTCTTCTACCCTTTCCTTCTCCTTCCTTGGCTCTCTGCCTTCATCACATTAACTGTTCTAAAGAGATCTGTGGCCCCATGTGCCCCTTGACCTAAGTTACTTGTTCAATGAAGAGTCCTGGCTGCTGTTGCCAAAATTGTCTCATTTCCTGATGCGGATAATGATTTCCTTCTTCGGTGGGGGAAGAGCTAGCTTCTGCAAACATTGATAACTCCACTGACCTGACTGGATCCATGGAACTTCTGGTTCTACCCACCACTTCAAAGTAAATGCCACATCATGTAGATGAGATCTAGATTCCCCAGTAGGTACCCAGAAGGCCTGGGTAAAATAACTCATTTATAAAAGTGGTTCTGCATGCCTGTGAGATAAACTTGGATCAATCAGATACAGGAAATAGGACAAAGCAAGCAAATACATGCTTTCTTGCTTGATTTTCTAATTTCCTTCCTCACTTTGCTGCCTATTATTACAACCCCAATTCTAATACCCATCAAAGCTTAGTGGTAAGTTTGGGCACAAGCTACTTTTCTAGGGGTCCCAGATAGAGAAAAAAAGACACTGCTAAGATATGGGTTATGCATTAGCATGCTGGATTGGGGGCACATATCTGGTTTTATATATTCAACAGTAAAGCAAAGTTCATGAATAACCTAAAATATATCAATAAATAAAATATTAAATGTTACCCTCTAGAAAATGGAGTGCACACAATGCAAAATATAAATGGTATAATTCCATGATAAGAATTTCACGATGAGATTTGTGTTTTATAATATAAGCACCTAACCCCAGTAAGAATGACCATCATTAGTAAAACAGAAAACAACAGATGCTGGCAAGGATGTGGAGAAAAAGAAATGCTTCTACACTGCTGCTGGGAATGCAACCCAGTGCAACCTCTTTGGAAAACAGTGCAGTGATTTCTAAAAGAATTAGACATTGACCTTCCATATGACCCAGCAATCCCCTCTATTGGGAATCGATGCGGAAGAATTCAAATCATTCTACAAAAAAAGATACCTACATATGCATGTTCATTGCAGCACTGTTCACAATAGCAAAAACATGGAACCTACTGTGCTACCCATCGAAACTGGACTAGATAAAAAAACGTGGTACATATACACAATGGAATATTATGCAGCCATAAAGAAGGACAAACATATGAACTTCACAGCAACTTGGATGGATTTAGAGTCTATCACACTCAATGATCTATCGCAGAAACAAAGAAGAGTACTACATGCTCTCACCCAGAAGCAGACTCTGAACATAAGAAAGGTATTGGCAGTAGTGGGATACGGTTGGGGTGAGACAGGGGGGCGGGGACACAACATCAATATGGGTACCTGATCTCAAACAAGGCAAAGCGAGGAGCAAAGGGAGGCCCAAACTTTGCCTATATGATGATTAAATGTATACCTAATCCTGAATTGTACTCCACACCTTTAAAATAAAATAAAATAATAAATAAAAATTTAAAATATAAAATAAAATAATATACTTAAAGAGAGAAAATCTACAGATTGGATGGCTCTTGCAAAGGTTAGCTTGACCCATTAAAAAAAAAAAAGTAAGATTGGAAAGAATAGAATAAATAAAAGCAGTGTTAAATGACTAAGAGAGACAAGTCACAGAGCTGGAGAAGATATTTGCAAAACTTTATAATGACAAAGAATATATTAATGATAAAGATTGCATATCCTAAATATTTATTTTTAATTACACAAATTATACAAATTATTTTTAAAGCAGATAAACCAATATAAAAACAGTAATCCTGCACCTTTGGGAGGCTGAAGTGAGTGGATTGCCTGAGCCCGCGGGTTCGAGACCTGCCTGAGCAATTTGACAAGACCGCATCTCTACAATAAATCAAAAATTAGCCAGGCGTGGTAGCGCGTGCCTGTAATTCCGGCCACTCGGAAGGCTGAGGCAGAAGGATCGCCAGAGCCCAGCAGGTCGAGGCTGCGGTGGCCGCTCCCAGGAGCGGCCACTGCACTCCAGTCTGGACGACAGAGTGAGACTCCCACTCAAAAAAAAAACAAAACAAGCAAGAGATCTAAACAGTCACAGTACAGAAAGCCTCAATAGCAGTATATGTAAGAAAAGCTGTAGACCCTCACCATCACACAATATACCCATGTAACAAACTCACACATGTACCCCTTGATTCTAAAATAAAATTTAAATAAAAAGAAACAAAAAATACACTGAAAAATAAATAAATAAAAAGATAAAAAAATAACAGATGCTAGTTTATGTATAAGACTCTGTTAAAATAGCTACTATTTATGGGTTTTCAAATTTCACATAATAGTATCATTATACATGTTCTATTATACTCTTAGTATTTTATTATTGATAACAGTAGATAGAGTTCAAACTTTTTTTTAAAAAAAAGTTATTATTTTTCTTAGCAGACAGGGTCTTGCTCTGTCACCCAGGCTGGAGTGCAGAGGTGTGATCATTACTCCACTGAAGCCTTGAACTCCTGGGCTCAAGAGATTTTCCTACCTTAGCTTCTTGAGTAGCTGGAATTATAACCACTGCACCTGGCACAGTTCATTCTTTTGATAGCAATATAGTATACAATCTCATAAATATACAACTATTGGTTTATAGTTTTCCATTTTGATGTACATTAGGGTGGTAGATAAATGTCTATTATGTTATACTGTGATGTTTGTGTGCAAGAATTCTATTAGGACACAATTAAGAGTTAAATTGCTGGGTCATTGTGTACAAACATATTCAAATTAATTTGGCAAATTGTTCACAAGACAATTTGTACTGGAATCAAGTCATGAGAAAGCTACCTCCATAATACTATTTCATTATTATTATTTTTTTTGAGTTGGAGTCTCACTCAGTCGCCCAGACTGGAGTGCAGTGGCCACTCCCGGCCACCGCAGCCTCGACCTGCTGGGCTCCAGCGATCCTTCCTCCTCAGCCTTCCATGTAGCCGGTATTACAGGCACGCACTACCATGCCTGGCTGATTTTTTGATTTATTGTAGAGATGAGGTCTGGCCAAGTTGCCCAGGCGGGTCTCGAACCTGCGGGCTCAGGCATTCCACTCACCTCAGCCTCCCAAGGCGCGGGATTACAGGCTGAGCCACCGAGCCCGGCTAGATATTTCATATTTTTAAGCATTTAAACTTGTAAGTTTTATTTTAGTTCTCATTTTTAAATTAATAGAACATTTCTTGTTTCTTTTTGTTTAAAGGAGACTAGGTTTTCCCTTTCTGATGCTTCCTGTTTATTATTTTTGTCCATTTTACCATTGAGTTATTTGATTTTTTCTTAACTTATTGAAATTTTTTTCCTAAATATTAAATTTCTGTTTCTATATGTGAGGCAAAAAATTTAAGTCTTAAAAAATCCTTTATGGTTACTTTTTTGCACAATTCTAATTTTAATACTATCAAACTTACAGTCTACCAATTACGATTTGTAATTCAAGTCAGGCTTAAGAACTCTATTCTCATGCTATATAGATGTTTTAAAATATTTTCTTTTTAAATTTGTTTATTTTAAAGGTGTGGGTTACAATTCAGGATTAGGTATAGAAGCGAGTATCATACAGGTAAAGCTTGGACCTCCATCTGGTCCTTACTTTGCCTAGTTTGAGATTGGGTACCCTTATTGATGTTGTGCCCCCTCCCCACCACCTCCACCCTGGTTGTATTATACTACTACCAATCCTTTTCTTAAAATATTATGGTAATTGTTCAGGGTCCGCTTATGAGTGAGAGCATGTGGTACTCTATTCTTTGTTTCTGTAATAGATCATTGAGTATGATAGACTCTAAATCCATCCAAGTTGCTGTGAAGTCCATATGTTTGTCCTTCTTTATGGCTGTGTAATACTTCATTGTGTATATGTACCACATTTTTTAATCCAGTTCAGTTTTGATGAGCAGTACAGTTGGTTCCATGTTTTTGCTATTGTGAATAGTGCTGTGATAAACATGCGTATGCAGGTTTCTTTTTTGTAGAATGACTTGAGTTCCTCTGGGTATATTCCCAGTAGGGGATTGCTGGGTAATATAGAAGGTCAATGTCGAGTTCTTTTAGAAATTGTCACACTGTTTTCCAAAGAAGTTGCCCTGGTTTGCATTTCCACCAGAAGTGCAGAAGTGGTCCTTTTTCTCCGCATCCTCCCCAGCATCTGCTGTTTTATTAATGATGGCCATTCTTACTGGGGTTAGGTGGTATCTCAATGTGGTTTTGATTTGCATTTCTCTGATGATTACTGAGACTGAGCACTTTTTCATGTGTCTGTTGACTGCCCATATATCTTCTTTTTTGAGAAGTGTCTATTCATATCTTTTACCCACTTTTAAATGGGGCTGTTCGTTTTTTTCCTTTTGGCACATTTGAGTTCCTTATAGATCCTAAATGTCAGGCCTTTGTCAGATATACAGTTGGCAAATTTTTTCCCCATTCTGTCTCCTTGCTCTCTTGATGGTTTAATTTGCTTTGCAGAAGTTTTTCAGTTTGATGAGGGACTACTTGTCTATATTATCTCTTATGGCATGGACACTTGGAGTTTTGATCCGGAATTGGTTGCAGTTCCAATTTCCATAAGGTGTCTCCTGCATTTTCTAAGGTTCTTATAGATTGAGGTTTTACATTTAGGTCTTTGATCCATTTAGAGTTGGTTTTTGTGTATGGTGATAGGTAGGGGTTCTGTTTCAATCTTCTGCATGTGGTCAGTTTTCCCAGCACCATTTACTCCCCAGTGGTTGTTGTTGGAGGCTTTGTCAAAGATGAATTAGTTGAGAAATTGAGGTTTTCTTTTTAAATTCTTAAAGTCCTTTTTTCAAATTTAGTTCTTGACCTGTACGGAACTTACTTTGGGATATTTTATCAGGGAATGATGTCTTTCAATATTAAATTATGTGTTTATTGAATATTTCCAATAATTACACACACTTCTGTCTTTTATCAAGTCCCTACTTGTGTATGTGCATTTTTATGAGTATTTAATTTGATTTTCTATTGAGTCATCAAGATGTAACTATCTCTACCTATGACAATACTGCTTCATTTAAATTACTACAGCTCATGTGCCTTGATATATAATAGGGCATATCTAACAATCTTGCAGTTTATCTTCAAAAGTGCTTGGGCCCTTTACTGTATGAATTGTTATTATAAAATTACCTTCTCTTAGAAATTATAGTTGGGCTGGAATTGAATGTATAGACTAATTTGGAGAGATTTTGTATATTTGTTTAATAAAATGTCATATCAATGAATATTTACTCAGGATTTTAGATTTTATTTCAGGTAAATTTGATGTGTTTACCCATAAAGGTCTTGCACATCTTTTGTCAAATTTCAGGAGTCAATATTTTAAAATTATAAATGAGATACTATTTTTTAAAGTTTTAATGGTTATAGTTTTGATACTGGAGTGTTAGTGATTTATTTTTTATTTTCTTTAAATGCTGTTTACTTTTTGAATAAAAACTTCCTCAAGATTCAAAGTTTAATAATTTCAAGGACCTGTGATGAATTCTTCTTCCCATAGTCACAAAATCACAAAATTTACTTTTCACAGGCAGCTAACGTGATCTGTTTCTTATGTACCACGTTCTGAGATTTTTAACATATATATGTGGGCATATATATATATATATATATATACCCATACAACAAATGCAAAATGTGCATAGGCATATGTGTACATGAATATACAAACATATAGATGTACAAGGCATATTTATACATAAATATGTATAATTAGATGTGCTCTTTTAAAATAAAAGCTGTATACTATATGCATTGCTTTGCAATTTTTTTTACTTAATAACATGAGATGAAAATAATTTCATATCAGTATATGAATTTTTTCCTATTCTATGGTGTGGATGATTCAGAAGTTATTTTACCTATAGTTTATTAAAGAATATGTAGATTTCTTCAAGCTGCTAGTCTACAAGCAACGCTCTAATTAATAAGTTGAGTAAGTCCAGATGCGGTGGCTCAAACCTGTAATCCCAACACTTTGGGAGAACGAGGCAAGAGGATTGCCTTAGTCCAGGATTTGAGAGCAGCCTGGGCAACTTGGTGAGACCTTATCTCTACAATAAATCATAAAATTAGCTGGCCGTGGTGGTGCATACCTGTAGTTCCAGCTACTTGGAAGGCTGAGGTGGAAGGATTGCCTGAGCCCAGCAGGTTGAGGCTGCAGTGGATGTGAGTGTGCCACTGCACTCCAGTCTCGGTGACAGAGTGAGACTCTAACTCAAAACAAACAAAAAAATAAGTTGAATAAATTCACATATGTGCAATTATATGTGTTTTTGTATGTGTGTGAAAATTACAGCATTGAGTTATCAAATCACACACACACTTAAAGCCTTTGAACATTTAACTAGTCTTTGTTGAATTGATTAAGCAATTTTGAGAGAATTGACATTTCCTGGACCTAGTCCTGTCTGTGTACTCTACAGGGTCCTAATCCATAGCCTCACCTTCTGTGGTGAAGTTTCTGCGTTGGCTGGTGCTGTTCTCCTTTGAGAAAGAGCTCCCTCAGCCTTCGGGGGCCTCTGAACTGCTCACTATTTTCTTTCTTTCTTTCTTTTTTTTTTTTAATTTTATTGTGTATATTTAAGGTGTACAACATGGTGTCATGGGATGCATTAATAGTAAAATAGTTACGACAGTGAAGCGAATTAGCATATTCATTATGTCGTATGGTTACCCTTTTTGTGGCAAGAGCAGCTAAAATCTCTCATTTAGCAGAACTCTCTAATTCAGTACAATTTTATTAACTTTAGGTGTCATGTGTATATTGGACTTTTGAATGTGCTCATCTTACTAGTCTGCTCTTTGTTCATTATTTTCTGTTTACCTCTACAAAAGCAGCAAAAGTTCTCCACGGGAAAAGGCTGATAATTGGCTTATCCCCACTTGGATATGCGGTTACATTGATCCATCAGCATCTTTATCCTTTTTCAGCCTCAAGATTCTGATCTTCTTTATGACCTTAAATTCTCTAAAAGAAACTCGGGATTATAAGCTGCTTTTTCCTACAAGTAAATAATACAGGGGCAGAAGTGGTTAGAATCTCCCTGAATTCCAATCATTTCCTTGTTCTGGTTCTGTAATGGTTCTTTATCTTATTATATTTTAAATTTTATGAGGCGCTATTTGTATCTCTTCCACCCTTTGGATTGTCTCCAGCAGGAAGATTAGTCTAAATTACTTCATCATCATCTACCCCCCCAAAGAACTTGATTCAATTTCTATGCTAAAGAAATGACAATGCAAATTTGAAAATAGTCAATGTATAGTTGGTAGTACCAGCTGAATTTGGTTCTGGTTGTATTGAGATATAGTTTATATACATTGGAGTGCACAAATCTTAATTGTAAGCTCAACGCATTTTTACATATAAGAACACCGTGAGTTGTTCACAATAGCAAGAACCTGGAAACAACCATGCTGCCCATCAAAAGAGGACTGGATTAAAAAAATGTGGTACATATACACGATGGAATACTACACAGCCATAAAAAAGAACAAAATCATGAATTTCGCTGCAACCTGGATGGAACTAGAGTCTATAATACTGAGTGACCTTTCACAGAAACAAAGATCCGAATATCACATGTTCTCACTCATATAATGGACCTTGAACATCCAATGCAATACTATAAGAAAATGACTGACGGTACTGGGAAACTATGGGGGGGAGAAGGATGAAATTAACAGTAGCAAATATCTGTCGGGGGATGGGAAAACACCTCTTATCAACAGGGTGCCTGAATGAAATGTAATTGTACACCTAAACCCCCTTAACTGTACACCACAAAACCATAATAATACTGATTAATGAAAAAAAAAAAGAACACCATGAATTCACCCCTCACATTAAGACATTAAATATTTCCAGTACCCCAAAATGTTCCATCTTGCCCCTTTCTACTCAACATCACTCTTTTCCTGTGAGGTAACCCCTATTCTAGCTTCTATTTCCACAGATTAGTTTTACCTGTTCTAGAATTTGTTATAAATGAAATACATTTTCATTTGTGACTGCTCACCATTATTTATTTATGTTGCATAATATCAGAAGTTGTTTTTTTTTTTTGCATTTCTTTGTAGTCTATGTTGTGAACGGACATTTGAGTTACTTTTGGTTTAGGGCTACTATGAATAATGCTGCCATGAATATTCTTGAACATTTTTTTGTAGATATCAGTATTCATTTCTGTCAGTACATAACTAATTGCTCAATTTTAGTATGTATTCAATTTCGGTAGTTTCCAGCAGGTTTCTAGAGAGACTGAACCAATTAACAGTCCTGGAGTCAGCCTTATAAGAGAGCTATAACTGTTCTTCAGCTGCTCCAATCCTTGGTGATGTCAGTCCTAGTGCTGTTCATTTTAAAAATTCTAGTGGGAGTAAAGTACTATCTCACTGAAGTTTTTGTATTTCCCTGATGGCTGGTGATGTTGAGCATCTTTGCACATACTTATTGGTCATCTGGATGTCATGTGTGTGTGTGTGTGTGTGTGTGTGTGTGTGTGTTGTGTGTGTGTGAATTGGAGTCTCACTCTGTCACCCAGGTTGGAGTACAGTGGTACAAGTACAGTCACTGCAGCCTCGACCTGCTAGCTCGGGTGATCCTTTCTTCTCAGTCTTTCAAGTAACTGAAACTATGGGTACACGCCACCCCACACCCGGCTAATTTTTTGATTTACTGAAAAGAGAGGTCTTGCTAAGTTGCCCAGGCAGGTCTCAAACCCTTGGGCTCAGACAATCCTCTCACCTCTGCCTTTCAAAGTGCTGGAATTACAGGCATGAGCCTCCATGCTTGACCATCTGGATATCTTTTAAAACTCAATGCCTCTTCAAGTCTTTTGCCCACTTAAAAAACTAAATTTGTCTGTCTAGTGAATTTATAGTTTTTAAAAAATATATTTTGAAGGCAACTACTTTATCAGATGTACTGCAAATGTTTTCTTCTAGTCTGTGGCTTACTTTTTCATTCTTTGCATGTTGTCTTTTGAAGAACAAATATTAACCTTCACAAAGTAATTCATCAGTATTTTATTGTATAGCTAATATTTTTAATGTCTTGCTAGCTTGGATTTGTTTTTGAGCATTATCCTTGCCCTAATTTTGGCCACCCCCATTAAACTTCCAGCAGACAACAGAGAATGAGAGAACCCATTTAATTTTCAATTCTTGAATTCATACCAATATTTATAATGTCACTTCTCTCTCCTCTTTCCAGCTCTCAGTGTGGATGTGCAGATTAATGTTCAGGCTCCTACCACAGAAGGGTTTATGGTGGAGTGTAGCTCAGGAGGTTGGTTCCCACAAGCCCAGATGGAGTTCAGAGACAGCAGAGGGAATGTAATTCCACACTCAACAAAATCTTACTCTCAGGATGGAGCTGGATTATTCTACCTGAGGATGAGCATTCTTCTCAAAAATAGCACCCATGGTCCTGTCACTTGCTACTTTTGCAACCCAGTCACTGGCCAAGAGAAAAGGGAAGGTATTGTTATACCAGGTGAGTGCATGTGGCTTGGTTCCATCAAGGAAGAATTGTTTTCATTAATATGGCAAACTAAAGAGAAAATTAAGTAAAATAATAAATGTGAGGTTGCTTTATAAACTATAAACGTCTATAGATATGTACTATTTAAATTGCATTAAGTTGGCAGGAACAGGGAAAGCACAAGAAGCTAAGGGGGAGTATTTAATGCAATGGGAAATATTGAAAGAAAGAGCCTTTGTTCCAATAGCATGTTAAGGCTTCCAAAGTTGAGATGTCATTTGTGTGCTAGATCTACTATTTTTAGCTTTGTGACCTTAGTTACTATGTAACCTTCAAGATCATTGATTTTTCTCTATATGGAAATGATAAGTTATGTGGTGTTTTGGGTTTGAAATGAAATATTGCAAGTGAAATGACTTTACTAAACAAAGCAATATGTAGAATTAATATTGATTTTAAAAATTATAGATGTCACAAGTGTATGCTATTACTACCTTAAGAGACATAGACATGTAGAGAAATTGGTTACTAAAGATCCAGCAACCAATAAACGTTATATCTGGAATTAGATACCAGCTCCTCACTCATGATTCAAGGCTATTTGTCCTCTGGGAAGGAATGGGTGTGATCAGAGAGGTTAGAGACAAACACCATGAAATTGTGGTCTTTGTGCTTCAATCAGTAACTGGGTGCAGTCCTTGGAAAACTCAAAGTAGATAGAAAGGCAGGAGGTAAGAAAAAGTGAGAGTGATGATTTTTAGTTAGGAAAGAAGCTCAAATATTATACAAAAAGACTCACTCCATAAAAGTTCAGACATAATGGAGATATCAGATATTCAAGTCTTTTCCAGTTTATTACTCTGCCATCCCAAGGGCTCTAGTCCTTCTTTCATGATTAAAGTTGACTTTCATCATTACAATTTCATCCCAACTCTTGGGAGTGGGGAAACAGAAGACAAACTATTTCCTTTTACATCTGTAAGTTGTGTATATTGCTCCATTACTAGTTTACTGACCCCAAATAATTGCTACAATCAATTTTTGAGGAGACTGACACATATAGGCTTTCACTTGGTGACCATATGCCCAATTAATATTGAGGAGTATGGGCCATCAACCTCCTAAAAGACCTGGAAAATCTGTTGATCAAGCAAAGCTAAGTGGATTAGATCTAATGCTATGAGGGAGAACATCATGTTGACATTGTATTAGTATTATCCTAAAACTGAGAAATTCGGAAAGGACATTAATAGAATTTTGGAACTGTTTTGGGTAAGAAATTGGTTAAAATATGATATCTTTGGATTGATGAGCATGGTAAGATGAAGGTTTTCAAGTGAATCTTGCTGAACCACTCATTAGTCTTGTTGTAAAAGCAACTTTAGTTGATGCACAATCTTATCAGCCAGGAGTAAGTATTTCCTGGGGTTAGTAGCCAAGTTTCAGTTTTTCAACATAGGGACAGGAAAGTATGCCTAGTGACAAAACTATTTGCCATCAAGACAGAAACTTCCTTGATCCTAATATTGCTTAACACAGGGACAGGGAATTATTTTAGTTTCATTTCTCAAGAGGTACTACCACTAAAAAGAAGAAAGATAGAATGTTCCCTGAAAGATACCAACTGTGTCTACCAGAGGGACTTTGGATGTGATCTCAGATCAATTTTAGCTCTATTGTTAAAAAACTCTGAACAGAAGAGGATAATCATTAACTAAGTCTGGTTTACCAGGTTTAATATCAGGGAATTTTATGATATTCTTTTCCCTCACATTCATAGAAGAATAATTAGGAAGCTGATAAAATAAGTCTTGTAAGTCTGTTTTTTCCTTGTTCATCAAAAACCCATTTTAGGTCCTTAGGTCTTTTTTGTAATTCAAAATGGACTCCTCTAATCAACTCACAATTTCAATCTTTCGCTCCACTTCATGTGAGTCTTACTTCTGGTTTCCCCTTTAATCCTATGTTTCTATTCTAAGTTATTCAGGGCCAGAATGACCCAAAACAATCAGTGTTGTTGAAGCTAAAGTATAAATGTGTAACCTCAGGTTCCATGCTCTTTCCTTGTTTATTCTAAAAAATTTGAACAGAAGCCGTTCATAAAATGAAGAAAGCAAATTTAGTCATGGAGATAGCCAAGTTTTTTGTGGTTGTTTCTAGAATCCATGTATTCCTCAAGTTCCAATAGTTTTGTACTAATTTACTGCTATGCTTCACACAATTTTTAAATTTAAATACACGAATATATTTATTTTTGTGTTTCCTATCTGAACATTCCACTATATGGAAGCATTACTTGTATAATTCTGTGGTTTTATTTTCTTGTCTGTCTTAAATCTCTCCTTCATTCCTCGAAAACTCATGTTTGTCCCTTTTCACAATATCTCATACACAAGGCACCTTAAATATCATTCTTCAAGTCATTAGTTATTAGGGATAGGGCAAGTCACTGGTGACAATAATAAGGTAAATGCTGGCTTTGCAGTTTCCAAGTTTTCTGAATTTTGAGGAATTTGAGGAGTTACTTGCTCTATCAACAGTCAACAATTCTTTCTTTCTTTTCTTCTTTTTATATTTTGATTAGGATATTAGATGCTCTCTTCTGGGAGAATTTTTCTGTCACATTGGTTCTAAAGAAGTTTCTACAGAGAATTTAAGTACTCAACGTCAAAAGTCTCTCAGTTATATTTCTGTGAGTTTAGAGCCCTCACATTTTCTTTACACTTTGTATAATTTAACCAGAGGCACTTCTGATTCAGTCCAACAACTATGGGCTTTCCCAAATCCCACATTTATTGCGGTGCCCAGGACCCTCTTCTGTAATTTCTCTCATCTCACAGATTGTCCATAAGAATGTAGGTATAGAAATAGGCAACTATTTCTCCATCCAATCTTGTTCTATCCTTGGCTCAATAACTCCAAAATTTTGTTTTTTCCTCTAGTCCAGCTTCATTGGCCAAAAGTCTTCATCTAAGCCCAGAGTACAGAGCACAGAGTGTGATGGGGGCCTTAAGTGGTGGTCCTGCTTTCTTAGCAGTAACTTTTTATAATGTAACCTGCTCTACTTACCAAATCTTTCTGCTTTCTTTTTCAGATATCCTGTTCATACCAGAATATATAACATTAATGTCACAGGAAAATTCCATGTCATTTGATATATTTGATTATTATGATTGCTCTTCTATTTCTCAGAATAAAAGGTATTTAATTCAAGAAAGGTAACAAGTTCTGAAACCATCTCTTCTTTATTTGATACAAAGTGCTTAGAGGAGAGTCATACAAAATGGTGTCGCCTATACCTCAGTTCATCCCTATATTTGTCAAAGGAAGTCTTATGCCTTGAGTTATGCTTCAGGTTAAGCCGTCACCCTCCTTCTTTGTGTGATTCTCCAGAGTGAAGGCACTGCTGCTGGTAGAGTAGCTATTACCAACAAGATCTCCTGATTTTTGCTGAGGCATCATTAATTGTTCCTCTTATTTGGGTCATTTCCTGGAATCTAAATTATAATAGTTTTAAAAAATAGTCTTCCCTTCCATAGGAATTCGTGGATTTTTAGACTTATTACTCAAATTGTTCAGAATATTTTGCCTTAATAATAAGAGAAAAAGAAAAATACATGAATCAATAACCAGATGGTCCTTTGAAATCTCTTCTCAACTCCCCTTTTGTTCTTCCTATACATTTAACCTGAACATACACACTTTTTAAATGATTTATTTTAAAGATGTGGGGTACAATTCAGAGTTAGGTATACAAACGTTGATTATGCAGGTACCTTTGTTGATAGGGTGTGCCCCTCCCTCCCCTAGCAGTTTCCCTGAATTGCCACTTCCACTCTCCCTCCCCTGACAGTTGTCCACTACTGCCAATTCCTTTCTTATAGTATTATGATAATTGTTCAAGGCCCGCTTGTGAATAAGAACATATAGTGCTCTATTCTTTGTTTCTGTGATAGATTACTGAGTACAATTGACTCTAAATCCATCCAAGTTGCTGCGAAGTCCATATGTTTGTCCTTCTTTATGTCTGCATAGTATTCTATTGTGTATATGTGTCACATTTTTTTAATCCAGTCCAGCTTTGATGGGCAGCATGGTTGGTTCCATGTTTTTGCTATTGTAAATGGAGCTGCAACAAACATGCGTGTGCAGGTATTTTTTTTGTAGAATGATTTGAGTTCCTTCGGGTATATTCCCAATAGGGGGATTGCTGGGTCATATGGAAGTTTCAATTTCTAGTTCTTTCAGAAAATGCCACACTATTTTCCAAAGAGGTTGCCCTAATTTGCATTCCCACCAGTAGTGTGGAAGTGTTCCTTTTCTCCCTATCCTTGTTGTTTGTTTTACTAATGATGGCCATTCTTACTGGGAGTTAGGTGATATTTCAATGTGGTTTTGATTTGCATTTTTCTGATGATGATTGAGGCTGAGCATTTTTTCATGTGTCTGTTGGCTACCCATATATCTTCTTTTGAGAAGTGTTTATTCATGTCTTTTGCCCACTTTTTAATGGGGCTGCATGTTTTTTTCCTTTTGGCACATTTGAGTTCCTTGTAGATCCTAGATGTTAGGCCTTTGTCAGATATACAGATAGCAAATATTTTTTCCCATTCTGTGGGCTGTCTTCTTGCTCTCTTGATGGTTTCTTTTGCTTTGCAGAAGCTTGTCAGTTTGATGAAGTCCCACTTGTCTATCTTATTTCTTATGATATGGGCACTTAAGGTTTTGATTGGGAATTAGTTGCCAGTTCCAATTTTCATAAGGGTGTCTCCTGCATTTTCTAAGATTCTTATAGTTTGTGGTTTTACATTTAGGTTTTTGAACTAATTAGAGTTAATTTTTGTGTATGGTGGTAGGCAGGGGTCCTGTTTCAATCTTTTGCATGTAATCAGCCAGTTTTTCCAGCAATGTTTACTGAATAGGTTCTCCTCTCCCCAGTGGCTGCTGTTGGAGGGTTTGTTAAGGTGAGTTGGTTGAGAAATTCAGGCTTTGCTTTCAGAATCTCTATCCTGTTCCGTTGGTCTCTATGCCTGTTCCAGTACCAGTACCAGGTTGTTTTGATTACTGTAGCCTTATGGTAGAGTTTGACGTCTGGGAGTGTGATACCTCCTGCTTTGTTTCTTTTGCTAAGGATTGTTTTGGCTATTAATGGTCATCTATGTTTCCATATCAATTTTGTATTGTCATTTCCAGGTCTGAGAAGAATGATGTTGGCAATTTAATGGGTATTGCATTGAATCTATAGATTCCCTTTGGTAGGATGAACATTTTAACAATGTTGATTCTTCCTATCCTTGAGCATGGAATATTTTTCCATTTGTTTGTGTCTTCTTGAATTTCTTTGAAGACCCCTATATTTTTGAATGAGTACTTATTATTTGCTAGGAAATGTGATAAATGATTTATAATCAATATTTTACCAACAACCCTGTGAAATAGATTATATTTATTATCATTATTTTTTAGATGAAATTAGTAATTAGAGCTTTTAAGGTAATTGCTCAAGCTCACACAATCCCTAAATGTAGAGTCAGGACTGAAAACTAGATGTTTCAGTATCAACACTTTGCTCCAACTATGGTGGTGTTCTCCATCTAGATGTGTGGGCAGCAAGGCCATCTTTGCATACAGTAATGGGGAGGTCACTAACTCATTAGGCAACTTGACTTATTTATTCAACAAATGTATATTGAACATCTCATGGATACTAGGCACTGTTCTAGATATTAGCAATAAAGTAAAGGGGAAAAAAGCCAGAAGTTTTCTTTCTTGTAGGAGTTATCTCTAGTGTAATATAAGGAAACACTTCCTTTTGGAACTATTCTGTAGGCAATTTCTGGGATTTGTAATCTTAAACACACACACACACACACCCCAAAACAAAGCAAAACCAATTAAACAAAAACAAACAAAACAAAACAAAACAAAAAACCCCAAAACAAACCATGGTCTTTTCTGGATCTATTACACACTAAGCCAAGAACACATAATTATTTTTTTTTGAATGATATATCTCAGAATTATACAACAGTTCTGTCATTGTCTTCTAAAAATGTTAGAAATATGTAAATAAAACTTAAAAAAAATCTAGTTTAATATTATGATAAATGTTCAGGATTCACATATGAGTGAGAACATGTGGTACTTTGTTTTTGTGATAGATCACTGCGTATGATAGACTAAATCCATCCAAGTTGCTATGAAGTCCACAATTTTGTCCTTCTTTATGACTGCATAATATTAATATTGCATCCTGTATATGTACCACATTGAAAAAATCTAGTCCACTTTCGATGGGCAGCATGGCTGTTTCCATGTTTTTGCTACTGCCAGAGGATGTAGGGATGGGGCACATAACATCAATAAGGGTACGTGATCCCGATCCAGGCAAAGTGAGGATCAATGGGAAAACCAAACTTTACTTGTATGATGACCACTTATGTACCTAGTCCTGAATTGTACCCCACATCTTTAAAATAAAATTTTTAAAAATCTAGTTTAATATAGGAAAGCATGGTTTTAAAAAAAGTTTAAAAAAGTGATCTTTCTAAACTTTAGTAAGCTCTCTAGAATGAAGGTATTCAAGTAGAGGTTGAATGGTTAAGTAGCAAGGATGCTGGAGAGAAATTATTGGGTTCCAACATACTTTTGTCCTCTTAGCTAACTCAGTGTCTTCCAAAATGATTACTTTGTTGATCCTATAAACATCAGATCCTTTAGCATTCAGACAAGGTTATAGTAACTAGGGTCTCACTCTCTGGATCTTATCTCCAGGTTGATCAAATGCTGCAGGGGAGGGAAAAGTGGAAAAATATTATTCTTTCCTACTTTGCTCTATCCTCAGCCCAATGACTATCAACCCTCCTCTCAGCCCTGATTCCTGGCTTTACCTCATTCACAAGCCTGCCTTTCATGTGTGACCCCTGACTTAGATTGAATAGACCGAAGTAGACATGACATTGAGACCTTTAAAAAGTTTCCTGTTCCAGCACGTTTGTTGCTATTCCAATGCATCCCTAAAGTCTTATCTTTCTAATTCTTCTTCTTAACTCCTTTTCAGTTTCACAGAATGGAAAAAGTGTTTGCCTTGGATGGGTGTTTGAGCATCTGCCTTTCTTAATATATATTGGCATTTTGCCTATCTACTTGTCATTCAGGAAAAGAGGTAAGTGGGACTAGAAAAGTGAAATTGCTCATCTCTTCTCTACCTGGTATCCTCTTTACTTGGAAGTATTTAGACAAATCTGGGCAGCCTTTGTAGAAACAACGAGGAGGAGTCAGAATTTACAGGACATCTTGGAGTATTCAGATACTCTGAAGTATGCAAGACCTAGAGTCTCAGGCTTCTCTGATGTCTGTCTATATTTCCACCACCACTCGTGGTCACACTTGCTTGTGCACCAAGGGAAAAGATAGATTCTCTGAGATCTAGCAGTTATTTCATCCAAAATTATTAGGAGTAGACACTCATTTACACCACCCAATTACTAATGCCATCCATAAGTTGGCTTCAAGCCCATTATTTATTCATAATAATCAGTTTTTCATTAGAGATTCCCTTTGAAAAAATTTAATAAAAAATTTAAATACTTGCCTGAGCCCACGAGTTCAAGACCCGCCTGGGCAGCGAGACCTCATCTCTACAATAAATAAAAAAATCAGCCGGGCATGGTAGTGCATGCCTGTAATTCTGACTACTTGGAAGGCTGAGGCGGAAGAATCGCCGGAGCCCAGCAGGTCGAGGCTGCAGTGGCCGGGAGCGGCCACTGCACTCCAGTCTGGGCGACAGAGTGAGACTCCAACTCAAAAAAAAAAAAAAAAAAATTAAAATCTCTCTTAATGATGCTGTAGCCATCAACTGGGTGAATATTAGTGAAATTCAGATATATGTTAAAGATGAAGCCAACTGATAGACTGTCCTATTGGATATTGAGGTGCAAGAAAACAAAATGTAGTACAATGATTTTAAATTTTTCAGAATTAGGAATTATGGAATAGAGTTGCTGTGTTTATTTGATATAGAATATAAATAGCTTGTCATGTATTTTAAAATGAAAGGATGAATTAAAAATATGAGGGATGAAACTTTTAAACAAACTAGAACAGCTGAAAGAAACCATCTAGAATGCCTACAAATTAAACATATAATATATATGTTATATATTATAATATATAATATAATAGTTAAATTTAAAAACTCAGTGTATAAGTTTAACAGGCAATTAGGCAAAATTAAGAAGAGAATTAGACTATTGATACCAGGTAAGGTAAGAGTGAGTGCATCCCATTTTGTCTCACTGAATATAGCTCTAGTATTGGACAGAATGCATGAAGCAACTTTTTGAGGATGTTGAAAAGTAAATAGTAGCAAGCAAATTAGAGATGACCAGGATCCAAAGAACTACCAAACCAGCAATGAGTTTACCATTTTTTCCCTTTGGTATACCCTAGCCTGGACACAAAGCAGCCTGAAGTCCAGAAATAGGCATCAATGCAAACAGACTTAGGGAATGAGGAAGGAATCTCATGAATTGTGGTGGTAGTGGTAGCATGGCCTTAGAAATGTTTGTAACTTTAACTTTGATCAGAGGATCTGTGGCAAAACGAAGATGGGGAAACCCTAGATGACTTTTTCTCTTCATGTCCTACCATCACTTAGCCATGGATACAAATACAGTCATAGGAAGTACACAACAGATCAGAGGTATATAAAGTCCAGGATTTCTGGCTTTAAAACCAAACAGAAGAGAGTCAGTAAACTAGAAAGAAAAAGTAAGATGGCAGAGAGGTAAGAATTGGGGAAATTGACTCCATAAAATTGAGTTCATTCAAAACCTTAATATTCATAGTTCTGATTTTAAAAACAGCAATAGAAGACATTGAACACTAAACTAAGGAAAATACCAATGCCCAGGTTTGAGACTGAAGCTGGATAACACACATAAAGATCAATATGAATATACTGTAACAACTTTCAAAACAGAACTGAAAATATATAAAAGATGCATGTTCACAGGACTTGTAGCCCAGACACTCCTGTGTCAGATGCCTGCTGAAACAAAAATATTAACATGCCCCATGAAATTCAACAAGAACCTGAGTCTTATAATATCATATTGAAAATATCTAGCATATGAAGAATCAGGAAAATCTCAACATGTATGGGCAAAGACAATCAGCAGATACAAATACAGATTATGTAGATATTAAAATTACTAGACTTTAAAGCAACTATAATAAAAATTATCCAAGAAGTAATGGATAACTTTTAAAACAAATGGAAAATGAGAAAGCTTCAGCAAAGAAATAAGAAGAACCAAATGGAAATCCAAGAACTAAAAAGTACAACAATCAAAACATTAAACAAAAAAAACAACCTCACAGAATATTCTCAATAGCAGAATTGAGAAATTGAGATGACAGAAAAAAGTCAATGTACTTGAAAGGCAGATCAAAATAACTTAATCAGTATGAGTAATCATGAGAAAAAAAGAATTGAAAAATTGAACAGAGTTTCAGGGATCCGTAAGACAATAGCAAAATAGCTAAATTTGAGCCTTGAGAGTTTTAGTATTAAAGTATAAAGAGTGAAGCACAGAAAAAATATTTGAAGAAATTGTGACTGAAAACGTCACAAATTTGGACGAAGACATAAACCTGCATATTCAAAAAGTGCATTGAACTCTCAAATAGGAGAAATCCAAAGAAATTCCTGGTCATGTACCTAATAATCAAACTGCTCCAAAGATAAAGACAAATAAAAATTCTTAAAAGCACCCAGAGAAAATTGCCACATTGCTTATGGGGAAACAATGATACAAATAACTGTGAAATTCTCATCAACATTTATGATGCCAGAAAGAAGTAACTTTTTTTAATGTGCTGAAAGAAAAGAACTGTCAACTTATAATTCTATGTTCAGTGAAAATATACTTCAGCAATGAAGTTAAGTAAAAACACTATAAGGAGAAGAAAATACTTGAATAATTCTTTATTAGCAGAGTTAAAGGGAATTGCTCCAAAGCATTGCTAAAAAAAATTCTTCAGAAGGGAAATAATACCAGAAGGAAACATAAACATTAGGACTTAAGGAAGAGAAATGGTAAATACTGGGGTAAATCTATTAGAATATTCCTTTCCTCAAAAGTTCTTTAAAATATGTTTGATGGTGAAAAGCAAAAATCATAACATTACCTGACTGGATTTTTAGTTTACATATGTGTAGTTGGAATATGTAAAACAATTACAACATAAGTAGGAATGGTAATGGGATCTATGGTAAAACAGTGATTCTCAGTAGATTGTGAAAGGTTGAGTAGGCATATTTTAATTCCTAGTGCAACCACTAAAAAAGAGTTATATATAGTGATTAGGTCAAAACCAAAAAAGATAAACTCAAAGAAGTCCAAATAATGCCCCCCCCAATGCAGGAAGGAGCTTCTGCAAAGCAAAAGAAACCATCAAGAGAGCAGGGAGACACCCCACAGAATGGAAAAAAAATATTTGTCAACTGTTTATCTGACAAAGGTCTAACATCTAGGACCTATAAGGAACTCAAATGCACTGAAGGGAAAAAAACAAACAGCCCCTTTAAAAAATGGGCAAAAGACATGTATACACACTTCTCAAAAGAAGATATATGGGCAGCCAACAGACACATGAAAAAGTGCTCAGCCTCACTCATCAACAGAGAAATGTAAATCAAAACCACATTGAGATACTACCTAACCCCTGTAAGAATGGCCATCAATAATAAAACAAACAACAACAGATGCTGGTGAGGATGTGGAGAGAAAGAAATGTTTCTACACCGCTGGTGGGAATGCAAACTTATACAACTTCTCTGGAAAACAATCTGGAGATTTCTGAAAGCACTAGAAATTGACCTTCCATATGACCCAGTAATTCCCCTATTGGGAATATATCTGGAGGAACTCAAATTATTCTATGAAAAAGATACCTGCACACGTATGTTTGTTGCAGCTCTATTCACAGTAGCAAAAACATGGAACCAACCATGTTGCCCATCGAAGCTGGACTGGATAAAAAAAACATGGTACATATACACAATGGAATATTATGCAGCCATAAAGAAGGACAAATATTTGGACTTTGCAGCAAATTGAATGGACTTGGAGTCTATCATACTTAGTGATTTATCACAGAAACAAAGAACTGAGTTCCAAAGGTTCTCACTCATAAGGTGACTTGAACAATTATAATGCTATAAGAAAGCGATTGGTCATAGTGGAAAACTGTCAGGGGAGGGGGTGGGACTGGCAGTTGAGGGAAACTGCTAGGGGAGGGAGGGGCATACCTCATCAACAAGGGTACCTGCATGATCAATGATTGTATACCCAACCCTGAATTGTACCCCTCATCTTTATAATAAATAAATAAATTTTTAAAAATGAGAAATATGGAAAATATAGAAAATAAGTAATAAAATGTTAAACTCTAATTCAAACATATCAATAATTACTTAAATATAAATTATCTATTCAATTGTTTCTTTACATGTTTGAAGCTATGATATTAAGTTGATATACATTTACAATAAATAAACTTTACTGGTAGAAGGAAATTAATTATTACAGTATATCTAGTAATACTTTCTTATCTTAGCATCTATTTTTTCCACTAGTAGTATGGCTATACCAGCATCTTTTTCTAATTTTTATTCAACCTTTAAAAATCTTTTCTATTTAAATTTATTTTTGCATTATTATGATTGTGTGCTCCTCTTGCAAAAGGATATAATCAGATTTTAATTTTTAATCTACTCTGACAATGATTGTCATTTAAATGGATCATTTATCTCTTTTGCTTATTTGATATTTCAAATTTCTAACATTATTTTGTACCTCTCTGACCTTCCTGTTCTATACATATATTTCTATTTTGCCTTTATTTTCATTTTATTGCTTATTTTAATCATTCAATGGTTATGCTTATAATTTTAATCATTTCACCTGTTTTGTTTATAATTGGTTTGCAATTTATACAGTGTTTTTCTTAAATGGTTCCCTTGCAAGTTATAACATGTATACTTGACTATTAAGTCTAAATTAATACCTCAAACATTCTCAGAAAATGAAAATACTTTGGTACATTTAATAACATTTAACTCCATCAAGATATATACTATGATTGCTGGACATTATAATTCTATTGTTTTAGATAACATTATTTATTTATATTTATCTATGTATTTACCAATTTTTTTACCTTTATTTTTTTTCTTCCATGTCAGATTTTACAAATACTATTACACTATCATGGCTTTTATCTCACATTTGTTTTAATGGCTATAGAATTTTAGGTTAATCATATTTTCTTCTAGTGCATTGAACATATTATTTCACTATTTTTGACTTCTACTGTTTCTACTCTATTGAGAAGTCTGCTTTCAATTTCAGTTTGTCACTTTTAAATGTAAACTGTTCTGCAGATATTTCCTAGCTTGTCTCATTCAAAATTTAAAATATAATATGTACAGCCATTTTGTAAACTCTGCTTCATAATTGAAATATCCAAAATTGCTTTTAGACTTTTTTCTCTGGTTGTTCAAAAGAGTTTTTATTTGTTGTGTGGGTGCATGTTTACATGAACCTTGGTGTGACATTCTTTTTATTTTTCTTTATAAGAATTTGCTGGTCTCCCTGATTTTCTATGTTAGTGTCTTTTGTCAGGTCTCAAAAATTCTTAACTATCATTGTTTTAAATACAGTAACATATCACTTAATTATGGGATACATTCTGAGAAATGTATTGTTAGGGGATTGCATCATTGAGCAGACATCATAGAGTGTACTTACACAAAACAAATGGTATAACCTACTATACATGCAGGCTATGTGATATAGCCTTTTGCACCTATACTACAAACCTGTACAGCATGCTACTGTACTGAATACTATATGCAACTGTAATATAATGGTGCATGTTTATGTATATAAACATTTCTAAATATAGAAAAGGAAAAGTAAATATGTGGTATAATGGATAAAAAATGATATACCTGGCTGGGCTCGGTGGCTCAACCTGTAATCCTAGCACTTCGAAAGGCCGAGGTGAGTGGATTGGCTGAGCTGGCAGTTCAAGACCAGCCCAAGCAACTTGGCAAGACCTTGTTACCTCGTTTCTACAATAAATAAAAACAAAAATTAGCTGGGTGTGGTAGCATGTGCCTGTAGTTCTGGCTACTTGGAAGGCTGAAGTGGAGGGATCACCAGAGCCCAGCAGTTCAACACTGGGGTAGCCATGAGTATGCCACTGCACCTGGGACACAGAGTGAGACTCCAACTCAAAAAAAAAAAATGATACACCTGTGTAGGGCACTTACCATGAATGACTTTTACAGGACTGGAAGTTGCTCTGGATCAATCAGTGAGTGAGTGGTGAGTGAATGGATGTTACTGTATGCTATTTTATAAACATTTTAGACTTCATAAACACTGTACACTTAGACTTTGCTAAATTTTTTAAAAAAATTTCTTTCTTCAGCAATAAATTAACTGTAGCTTATTGTGCTTTATTTACCTTATAAACTTTTAAATTTTTAGAACTTTTTGACTGTTTTGCAATAGCACTTAGCTTAAAACATCAATGCATTGTTCAGTTGTACAAGAATATTTTCTTTTTTATATCATTATTCTATAAACTTTTTCTGTTAAAAAATTTTATTTTTGCTAAAAATGCACATACCTTAGTCTAGGCCTACACAGAATCAGGACAATCAATATCACTGTCTTCTATTTTGACATCTTGCCTCCGGAAGATCTTCAAGAGCCGTAACGGGCATGGCGCTGCCATCTCCTATAATTACAATGCCTTCTTCTGGAATAACCCCTGGAGGAGATGCCTAAGGCTCTTCTTGAGGAGGTGTTATTCTTTGCAGAAATAGATTCATGGTGGTTTGCTTGGCTTCATTTTTTCATTATGTTTACTTTTAAGCAGATAATTTACTACAAATATTCATGTCTGTTAATGAAAACCTCTCAGTGTTGGGGTCCATATTTTCAAAATTTTTAAGGAACTTGTTGAGGGCTACAAAAGCTTCTGCTAAACTCTTCACTGTGAATTTTCTTGGAGGTTCTACTTTTTCTTCTGCAATTTCTTTTTCGCTTGCCTGTTTTTGAGCTATGTGTTCCTCTTCCAGTTCCAACAACTCTTTATTAAACAGTTCCTCAGGACAATGTCATTAGATGATACAAAGTTTTCAACTCCATTATGATCTTATAGGATCACCATTGTGTAAGTGGTCCATTGTTGACCAAAACATTATATGGCACATGACTATACTTCCTTTTCTCCATTGTTTAACTTCTCTATCTCTTACCTTCTCTTATTTTCCACATTCTCTCTGTGTTAATGACTTCCAATTTATTACCAAACTTTCTAGTTAATTCCTAAGATGTGAGCAATCTGCTGTGACACTCAACTTTGAATTCTTAACTTCAGGTATTATGCTTCAATACAATCTATTCTATTTACTACTTTTTCAAATGTGCCATGTCCCATGTTACTTTTTATCATTTTCCGTACTGCAGATATTTTTCCTAGCTTTTTTCAGCCAATTTTAAAAATATAATATGACAGGCATTTAATGAAGCCTGTTTCATCAGTAAAATATTTAAAATTGTTTTGTTTCTGTTTTCTTATTTCTGCTGGATGTTGTCTTTGCAGCTCAATTCATTTAACATATGTCTAATAAGGGCATACTACATGTCAGGCACATTTCTGAATACTGATGATTCAGCAATAAGTGTGATAATGTTTTGATTTAATCAATTCAAAACTACCATCTATAACTTTATTATTGGTTTCAGTACTATGATAACCTTTTAAAGGTTTGAACTTAGTAATCATGGCTCCTTCTTTAACATCCTTTGTCCATTTGTTACTTAAATAGATTGACTTTGACCCCCTCCGTATTATGATAATATCTTGTATATGTTGCATATTAAAATGTCTTCTTCTTTCACCAAGCAGCAGTTACAATCTTGTTTTACCCAACTGCAGAGAGATCTAGTGTATTATCTTTATGACATTTCTAGAACATTCTACCTCTACATCTCTTAAAAAAATAACAATAAATGAGAGCGTGTTCTTGGTTAACTGCAGATAAACGAGTAGAGATACCATCTCACAATTTGCAGTCATGACTCAGCCCAAATTGTACATACTCTCAGGCTCAACCAAACTATCAGGTCTTTTATCATAAAGCCCTCCGAAACTAGACCCAGGAAAAAATAAGTAAATGAGGGCTAGTCAACATCTCCTCTTTCTTTTATTAAATGGGCTATTACACATCTCAATTCCTAATTTGTGCATCATTTTCAATCTCTCTTATTTCTTTTTAATGTATTGTTAACATTTTAAAAATTTGTCTTTTTTCCAGTGTCTATTTCAGATGACCTGTTCCTATTATATGGTAGTTGGATGCTTGATTTATGGGTGATCTTGAGTGTACCGCTGTTATTTTTCATTATCCTCATTTTTTATCTACTTTACACCCTGAAAGGTAAGTGAGGCAGCAAAAGCTGGAACTCTGAGGTGGTATTGCCTATACCTTTACCTGAAGCCCTTGAGGGGTTAGCTCTCATCCTGTGAAACTTCTATTATGGAGACAAATAAATTCTAAAAAACCAATGGCTTGGGTTTTCCACATGTTTTCCTCTATTTCAACAAACCGGTGGGGGCATTTTAGGATTTACCTATGTCTTTCTAAATGCTTATTCCACTAAATTGCAAAGTTTTACTTTACTTTTTTTTTTTTTTTTTTGAGTTGGAGTCTTACTCTGTCGCCCAGACTGGAGTGCAGTGGTCGCTCCCGGCCACCGCAGCCTCAACCTACTGGGCTCTGGCGATCCTTCCTCCTTAGCTTTCCAAGTAGCCGGAATTATAGGCATGCACTACCACACCTGGCTGATTTTTTGATTTATTGTAGAGATGAGGTCTTGCTACCCAGGTGGGTCTTGAACCTGCGGGCTCAGGCAATCCACTCACCTCAGCCTCCCAAAGGCACGGGATTATA
The DNA here is from genome assembly GCF_000164805.1 of Carlito syrichta. Classification (NCBI taxonomy): domain Eukaryota; kingdom Metazoa; phylum Chordata; class Mammalia; order Primates; family Tarsiidae; genus Carlito; species Carlito syrichta. The sequence continues at coordinate 386,955 of NW_007217140.1, forward strand.
GGCTGAGCCACCGAGCCCAGCTCTCCTTTACTTTTAAAAAAACATATAAGTCTGAGAATGCGGTTTCAACAATTGAACTTAAATCTTAGTGACATCAGAGAAAGACCCCACCCAGTCGATCCATACCTCTCTGCTGACCAGTTAATTGCTGAATGTTTGCTGCAAATCCACAGGGAAGGCTCTCCTTGGCATCTCCACTGAGTTATTCCTTCAACTAAACATTGCAAGAGTCCAGCTCCAGCAGGTCAGGGTTTCCTGAAAGAGGGACAGCATAGGCACAGGAGAAAAACTTGGACACTGACTCTGCTGCAAGCAGGACAAATGCCGATTTATTGTCTTTTCCAACTCCTTTTATACCCTACATGTTTTTTGTTTCCAAGGCAATCAGTTACAATTGAATGGACCAGACAGGCAATGTATCTTTGTTCATCCTGTTTTGATCTTAAAACATTATCATCCTAAACTATAAATTTTTATAAACTTCTAACATTTTTTAATGATTACCATTTCTTAATGTCCATACAGAACTTACTTATTCCTATAACTATTACATTATAAATCACTACCAAGTTCTAAGGACTATAATTATCACATAGATTAACAAGTCACCCCTGTGACCTTCACACAATTTGGAACTAGCTGGGGTAAAGCAACATTTTCAAGGTTTCTTAGCTGCAAGTTGGCCTGACTAGTTTTCCTTAACTTCACACCTGGTGTATACAATCTGTGTTAATTATTTCCTGCCAGGGAGAATGAGCTTTAATGTTTGCAAAATAAAAGGCCTCTTGGGCTCAAGTCACCAGAATTACAAGCCTCCTTAACAAAGGGAAGTAAAGGCAAGGGGTAGTGGAGGCATGAGTGGAATTTTGGTTTCCATCCTCAGCTGTACAGAACTTTTTGACTGCAGCAATAACAAAAGTAGAAGAAGCAAGAGTCTCAGCTGCCCAGGTTCCCTTTGCAACCCAGGGTCTTCAGCCCCCTGGACTTTTGTTAGCAGACAAAAGTCTGCCTAATCAGTAGATGGCTGGCTCCCAACATCTCCCCCTTTTTTATTTTTTAAAACAAATCCATAGAAATCCTTGGAGAGTTGAGTGATGTCTTTCTTTAATTGTCTGAAGATGACTGGAAGTAAACATAAAAGAAATAAGATAATGACTCCACAAATTCCTACATTAATTAAGATGGAAATTAGAGACTTTTGATTAGTAAAACAGGAGAGATTATTAAAAAATGATTGGGCTATCTGGTCAGAATTAAATTGTTTCTCAGCCTCTCTGATATCCTGAATTTCTTGCTGTAATTTAACGAGATTTATGCTTAGGTCTGAATGATTACAAATTCCAGAAATATGGTTTTTGATTTTATCCCATGTATGGATAGATTCACCTGTAGAGGTGTTACACAAACCCATTTAAATTCTGAATGGCAATGTAAAGCTAACCTAATTTTTAAAGTTATAAGTTCTTGTCCTATGATAAGAATAGCTTCCTCTAGACCATTCACCCTACTCTCTAACTTTTGATCAATAATTTCTTGAGTAGCCAATGCCAAGGACACATTTTTAGATAACTGATCTGCAAATGTAGCTGTATGTACTTCTTTAGCTAGAGCTATCACAGAAACTGAAAGTGATGTGGTGACAGTTATCAAGGTAGTGATGCCCAAAACCAGAGTTGCTATAAACCTTTCTGAGCATTGTAATAATGAATTAACATCATATAATGCTTTTACACCATATTCATCAAACCAGAGGGAGGGGAGACTTATAGGAACCATCAAATAAAGAGGTTGTTTAAGAATCACAAGTTCTCTATAAGAAAAATCAGTTAAACAATTAGTAAGAATACAATTTTTACATGATATGTTATATTTTGGTCCATTTCATGTAATAATTAAAGAATTAGAACTTTTGGTGACCAAAAATACATAAGGTGATTGTCAGCCAGCATAACAACAAAAACAGTAGATGGAATAAAAGAAGTATTTTGAGACCGAACCAAGTCCTCTGCATCACGTGTCAGCACTTTTAGCTGTCCCCAAGTTGGTGGTTTGCAGGTTGTGGAGGCCTCTTGAGAGCAAGATGTTTTAGCTGAGGAACAAGGGTTTCTTCTTCCTCGTCGTCAGTCAAGCTCAGGCAGTTTTGTTCCTGCTTTCGGAAGTTGAACTGTGGTCGGGGTGGGAGGTCAGGCATGCCTAATCAGGTGATTTGGAACCCAAATAGGTGAAGATGAATCCTGAGGAAAAACACAAACACAGCCTCTCCCACAGGTTAAAAGGATATCTAGTCCTTCCCATTGACCTGTACAGAGATGTTTCCATTTTGCCATAGGCCTAACAGAGCTCTCAGGACTCCAATGTCTCATCATAGCTGAGTGTCCTTGAGAGTCCAGATTAAGATGATTAATTATGAACATAGCATGATTTACAATGTGATGGGGAGAGCTATATCTGAACTCCCCTTCCTGTAATTTAATTATTTGATTTTTTTAGTGTTTGGTGAGCACTTTCAACAATAGCTTGGCCCTGAGGGGACCAAGTATGGGATTCCTGTAGAGTGAGAAATGCAAAACTGGGCACAAAATGACTGAAAAGTCTTTGATATATAAGCAGGGGCATTATCAGTTTTTGATTGTTTAGGAATACCCAATTTTGAGAAGCAGAAAAAAAAGTTGAATTACATCTTTATAGGCTTCACCAACTCTAGCTGAAGCTATGATAACGTGAGAGAATGTGTCCACCATAACATGAAGGAAAGAAAGCCTTCCAAAACTTTGAAAATAAGTGGTGTCCATTTGTCACAAAGCATTAGGCTTTAATCCATGAGGATTAACTCCCAATGGAGCATGACTGAAGGTGGGACAGGAAGGGCAATTTTTAACAATTTGCCTAGCCGTTTCTCTAGGTATCTGAAACTGATACTGTAAAGCAGTGGCATTTCGATGATAAATTTTATGGGACAATTGAGCTTGAGTAATTATTTCCTCCTCCACTGAGGAACAAACCATAGGTTTTGTTAGGCTGCCAGCTAATTGATTACCCAAATGCAAAGGCCCCAGGAGGCTGGAATGAGATCTGATGTGTCCCATAAAAAATGATTCTTTCCTATCACAGCTTAATTGCTGAAACTGAACAAGTAATTCTAAAATTGTAGTTTTATGTGTAGGCATAGTAGCTGTCTCAATATGGGAAAATAATCCTTTAATATAACAGGAGTCAGTATACAAATTAAGCATTTTGTCTTTTAAAATGGAGAAGGCATATAAAACTACCCTCTTCCAAGTACACTTTTCTTTGTGCCAGAGCCCTATTATTCTGATAAATAAACTCTCCCTGGCCCCATCATCACAAAACTTAACTCGGCAAGAATAAACTGTTGACTGTTTCTCTATTACTAATCTTCATGACAAATTTCCTCAAATAATTACTTCTACCAACCTAAGTTAAAAATACAATCCTATCCAAAGCCAATTAATTAAAAAAACAAAAAACAACCCTAAAGTGAAATGAAATAAATTATCTTTCTTTTTAGCTGCCACATCTGAAAAGGTATTTTTAAAAACATTTGTAGAGTATTAAAAAATTTTTTTGGGGCATAAACATGTTTATTTATTTATTTATTTTTTGAAATCATATTTTTTATTATGGTGTTGTGGGGTACAGTTAAGGGTTAGGAATACAAATATGCTTCATTTAGGCCCCCTTGTTGATAACAGGTGTCTCCCCATCCCCGGACAGATGTTTACTACCGTTAGTCCCATCCCCCTTCCCCTCCCCCCATAGTTTCCCACCACTGTCAGTCATTTTCTTGTGGTACTGCGTTGGATGATCAAGGTCCACTCTATGAGTGAGAACATGTGATCCTCAGATCTTTGTTTTGGTGAGAAGTTGCTCAGTATTATAGACTCTAGTTCCATCCAGGTAGCTACAAAATTCATGATTTTGTTCTTTTTTATGGCTGCATAGTATTCTATCATGTATATGTACCACATTTTTTTAATCCAGTCCTCTTTTGATGGACAGCTTGGTTGGTTCCAGGCTCTTCCTATTGTAAATAATGCTGCGATAAACATTCGTGTGCAGGTATCTTTTTTATAGAGTGATTTGAGTTCTTCAGGGTATATTCCCAGGGAATTGCAGGATCATATGGGAGGTTGATGTTTAGAGCTTTTAGGAATCACCACACTGCTTTCCACAGAGGTTGCACTAGTTTACACTGCCACCAATAGTGTAGAAGTGTTCCCTTTTCACCACACCCTCTCTAACAACTGTTATTTTTTGAGTTATTGATAATTGCCATTCTGACAGGAGTTAGGTGGTATCTCAGTGTGGTTTTGATTTGCATCTCCATGATGATTAGTGAGGTTGAGCATTTCTTCATTATTTGTTGGCTGCTCGGATGTCTTCCTTTGTGAAGTATCTGTTCATATGTTTTGCCCATTTGATAATGGGATTGTTTTTTTCTTTTCAGCACATTTGAGTTCCTTGTAGATCAGAGATGTTAAGCCTTTGTCAGACCTGGTGTTGGCAAATACTTTTTCCCAGTCTGTAGGCTGTCTCCCTGCTCTCTTGATGGTTTCTTTGGCTTTGCAGAAGCTTGTCAGTTTAATGAGGTCCCACTTGTCTATTTTATCCCTTATGGCATGTGGGTTTCGGATTTTGTTCAGGAATTGGATGCCAGTTCCAATTTCCATGAGGGTACGTCCTTCATTTTCTAAGGTTCTTATGGTTTGAGGTTTTACATTTAGGTCCCTGATCCATTTGGAGTTAATTTTTGTATATGGGGATAGGTAGGGGTTCTGTTTCAATCTTCTGCATGTGGTCAGCCAGTTTTCCTAGCACCATTTACTGAATAGGTTCTCTTCTCCCCAGTGGTAGGTGGTAGAGGCTTTGTCGAAGATGAGTTGATTGAGAAATTGAGGTTTTGCTTCTGGAATCTCAATTCTATTCCATTGATCTATATGCCTGTTCCTGCAAGGTGTTTTGATGACTGTAGCTTTATAGTAAAGTTTGAAGTCTGGTAATGTGATACCACCTGCTTTGTTTTTTTTTGCTGAGGATTGTTCTGGCTATTCTTGGTTGTTTGTGTTTCCACATGAATTCTTGTGTTGTTTTTTCTAGGCCTGAGAAGAATGTTGCTGGTAATTTGATAGGTATTACATTGAATCTGTAGATTGCCTTAGGTAAGATGGACATCTTCACAATGTTGATTCTTCCAATTCATGAGCATGGGATATTTTTCCACTTGTTTGTGTCATCTTTGATTTCTTTGAGCAGTGTTTTGTAGTTTCCACTGTAAAGGTCTTTCACGTCTTTGATTAGGAAGATGCCAAGGTATTTCATTTTTTTTTGTGGTTATTGTGAATGGAATTGTGGTTTTTATTAGGGTTTCTCTTTATTTATTATTGGTGTAAAGAAAAGCGATTGCCTTTTGCACATTTATTTTATATCCTGAGACTTTTTCGAAGACCTTTATTAGTGTAAGGAGTTTTTTGAAAGATTATCTTGGTTTTTCAAGGTACACAATCATGTCATCTGCAAAGAGAGATAATTTGACTTCCTCTTTTCCTATTTGGATACCCGTGATTGCCTTCTCTTCTCTAATTGCTCTAGCCAGGACTTCCAATACTATATTGAGCAGGAGGGGTGAGAGTGGGCATCCTTGTCTTATGCCAGTTTTCAGGGGAAATGGTTCCAATTTTTGTCCATTTAGGAGTATGCTGGCTGTGGGTTTCTCGTAGATGGCTTTTACTACATTGAGGTATGTTCCCTGTATGCCTAGATGTTCGAGAGCTTTTATCAAGACAGGTTGCTGATTTTATCAAAAGCTTTTTCTGCATCTAATGGTATAATCATGTGGTTTTTGTTTTGACATCTGTTGATGTGTTTAATTACATTTATGGTTTTATAAATGTTGAACCAGCCTTGTATCCCAGGGATGAAGCTTACTTGGTCATGATGGATGACTTTTGAGATGTGTTGTTGAATCCAGTTCACTAGGATCTTGTTGAGAATTTTAGCATCTATGTTCATCAAAGATATTGGCCTGTAGTTCTCTTTCTTTGTTGGATCTTTACCTGGCTTGGGTATCAATGTGATGTTGGCTTCGTAAAATGATTTGGGGAGAGTTCCATCTTTCTCAATTGCCTGAAATACCTTCAGTAAGATTGGAATCAGCTCCTCCTTAAATGTCTTGTAGAATTCTTCTGTAAAGCCATCTGTTCCAGGGCTTTTTCAAAGGTAGTTTTCTTATTACATAGTCAATTTCCTTGATTGTTATTGGTGTATTTACGGTCTCTATTTCTTCTTGTTTCAATCTCGGCAGGTTGTGTGATGACAGAAAGTCCTCCATTTCCTTAAGGTTTTCAAGTTTGTTTCCATACAAGTGTACATAGTAGTCTCTAATGATCTTTTGTATTTCTTCAGGGTCAAATGTGACTTCACCTTTTGTGTTTCTGATTGTGCTTATTTGGGTTTTTTCTTTCTTTTTCTTGGTCAGTCTAGCTAAGGGATCATTGATCTTGCTTATTCTTTTGAGCAACCAGCTTTTTGTTTCATTGATTTTTTTGTATTTTGTATTTTTGTCTTCTATGTCCTGGATTTCGGCTTTTATTTTGGTGATCTGGATTCTTCTGCTGAAATTAGGATTTTTATCATCTTGTTTTTCCAGCTTCCTTGGGTGGTTTGTTAGGCTGTTAATTTATGTTTGTTCCATTTTCTTCATGTGTGTTTTTAGGGATATAAATTCCCCTCTTACCACAGGCGACCCAGAGATTTTGGTAAGATGTATCTTCATTTTCATTTGTTTCCAGGTTCTTTTGATCTCTGTTTTGATTTCATCATTGACCCAGGAGTTGTTTAGCATCATGCTGTTTAGTGTCCATGTCGTTGTGGGTTTTGGGGGGACCTTGGTGGTGTTAATGCTTATTTTTATTCCACTGTGGTCCAAGAAGGTGCATGGTAGAATTTCGGTCCCTTTAAATTTGCTTATGCTTGATTTATGGTCAATTATGTGGTCAATCCTAGAATACGTTCCATGCGGTGATGAGTAGAATGTGTATTCTGTGGTCTTTGGATGGAGTGTTCTGTAGGTATCAATTAAGTCCATTTGGTCAAGAGTCACATTGAGGTTTCAGATCTTGTTGCTGATTTTTTGTCTTGATGATCTGTTTAGAGTTGTGAGTGGGGTGTTGAAGTCTCCAGTTATGAAGGTGTTGGAGTCAATATCTTTTTTTAGTTTACCCAGAAACTGCTTTATGAAAGTTGGTGTTCCTATGTTGGGTGCATATATGTTTAAGATGAATATTTCTTATTGATGGATTGAGCCTCTTATCATTATATAGTGGCCTTCTGTATCTTTTTTGATTTTTAATAGCTTGAAGGGTATTTTGTCTGAAATTAAGATTGCTACTCCTCCTTTCTTTTGTATTTCGTTCGCCTGAAAGTTTGTTTCCCATCCTCTTACTTTGAATCTGTGAGTGTCATTTCTAGTGAGGTGAGTCTCTTGAAGGCAATAGATTGTTGCCTGATGATATTTTATCCATTTTGCCATTCTATGTCTTTTCAGTGGTGCATTTAGTCCGTTCACATTTAGGCTAATAATTGAAATGCAAGAGTCAATCCCTGTCATAAGGTTCTTACTGAGTTGTTGTTCCTGTTTGTTTGTTGTCTTTCTTTGGGTTCTAGAGTTGGTTCATGTGTGTTTTTAATCTTTTACCTGTATTCTTTTGAAGAATGTTGTTGTTTTTATTTCCTTTTCTTCTGTGTTCAGTACTTTCTTAAGTGTTTCTTGTAGAGGTGGTCTGGTGGCAGCGTAGCTTCTTAGGGATTGGATATCTGGAAAAGATTTCAATTCTCTCTCACTAATGAAGCTTAATTTGACTGGGTAGGTTATTCTTGGTTGAACTTGTTTATCTTTTAGAACTTTGAAGATAGGACTCCAGGCTCTCCTAGCCTTAAGGATTTCTGTGGATAAATCTGCTGCTATTCTAATTGGTCTTCCCTGGTAGGTAGTCTGGCCTTTTTCTCTTTCTGCCTTTAGGATTTTTTTGTTTTATAGCTACTTTGTTTAGGCGAATTATTATGTGTCTGGGAGTTGGTTTTCTCATTTGTTGCTTGCAGGGGTTCTCTGAATTTCTTGTGCTTGAATTTTTGCATTGCTGGTGAGATGAGGGAAGTTTTCTTGAAGGATTTCATGAAATGTTTGTTCCAGTGTGACCTCTGACTCTCTCTCTGCCTCAGGAAGGCCAATTACTCTTAGATTGGGTCTCTTGAAATAATCATTTATCTCCTGAAGGTTTTGTTCTGACTTTTTAAGCTTCTTGTCTATGTTTTTGACAGTTTGGGTTAGTTCTGTATTTTGTTCTTCAAGTTCTGAGATTCTTTCTTCTTTTGGCTAATTCTGCTTTCCATGCTAATTAGTTTATTAGTTATTTCCATCACAGTATTCTTTACTGCTGTTATTTCTGTCATCAGCTCCTTCCTATTTTCCTCTCGTCTCTCCTCAATTTTTTTAATTCTCTCTATTAATGCCTTGATGTCTGGGTTTGTTGCTTGTGACCAGTCATTCTGGGGGCTCTTCATTGTTTGTGTTCCGAAGTTTGTTTTCTCAGTGTCTGACCTCTCAGGGGTCTGTGTGAGCCCTGTGTTCTTCTTTTGGTTTTTCTTCATTTGTGCAGATTTTTCCTCCCTACTTTTCCCTTTCCTCCACTTCCCCATCTTCTTTAATTCTGTTATTCAGGGGTGGAGGTGTTTCCTTTACTTCTGTTTGTTCAATCTCTCTTCTTCCTAATATAGTTCCTCTATTCTTCCTAATATAGCTTTGTTCAGTTCTGGAGTTGGACTGTGGGTTGAGGTTAGTGCTTTTTGTAGTTTTGGGATTTAATTAAGGGGGGAACTGTGATTCAAAAACTCTCTGAAGATCCTGGTGTTCACCAACAGATGTATGGATAGTCTGAAACCCACTTCCCACTGCCTTTGAGTCTATCCATGCAGTGTGGTTGTAGGTTTACTCCCTGAAAGCAAAATAAGGTTAACAGAGGGGAGAGAGTGAAGCACGCAGTGAGGGGGATGGGGGTGGAGAGAGGGAGGAGTGAGAGTGAAAACAGTTGAGTGTCCTGACTGGTACATGAAAAGAAACACAAAGACTGAAACAAATATAAAGAAAAACAATAACCATGACTGAAAACTAACCAACAACCATGTAAAAATCTAAAACATACAATGATACTAATGTACACACTGATCAACCTCCTTATTGGTGTGCTATTCCTTTATACAAAGATGGGATTTACAGAGAAATAAGAAAAAAGGGAATGGGGGGAAGAAAAGAAAAAAAAGAAAAAAGAAAAGAAGGGGGGAAGGGATAGATTAAAGTCAGTTGACTAACAGAACCAGTCAAGCACACTCTGAGATTTTTCCTTTAAGTCCAATGTCCCTTCAGCTCTGATTTCTGGCTGTCTTTGCAGGCTGGTAGAAGTGTTCGCAGTTAGGGTCAGTTGCCCCTGGCCTGCTGTGAAGAACAGTTCAGATATGGGCCCTCCTGCCCAGTCTATCACTGAGATCTGGTTTTTTCCATTTTTCAAGAGGGATGAGCCTCTGCCATTCCCATTTTGATGTTATTACCTTGGTTCCCCAGCAGGTGGTGCTATCCCATGGCTACAGTCCAGAGGGGAGGGAACCTGCTACGGATCTGCAACCTGCCATGGCAACTTCACCGGGGGAGTTCCACAGGCCTTTCTCTGGGCTAGGGGCATGGCGTGGCAGCAGGGATCTCAGAAAATCCAGCTTGTGGGGCTTCACAGTCTGAAGTCATGGGTTAGTTCAGGCATGAGCTGGGAATGACTGCAGTGGTAGCATCCATGGGAGCAGCCCAGTTCCACAGTCGCGACGCAGGAGCAACCCGGTTCATCACGATATCCAAGTAGCAACGGTGGGTGATGGTGTCGGCTGAGCTCCCTGTGAAGAACAGGCTGTGGAAGATGGGGGCTGCAACCCCTGGGACAGAGCTAGGGTCTTTATGGGTGTTCTCTTTTGCAGAGGGTCTCACATACCCTGCCGGCCCATTGCCATCTTGCCAGAAGTCCGAGTATTAAACTTAATAACATTTATCAGTAAATAAACTAGGAAAAGTCAGAATAAAGGACACCATAAGAACTTTACACTGTACCATTTAAGTTTTCATGTACATGTAACCTACTTTATGGTCACCAACCTGAACCTCCTAACATGCTACACAAATAATTTACTCTTTAATTAATGAAATTGAACAAAAGCAGATTTTTCCAAAATAAAACAAAATAAAACCAAAACTGGTAAACATCAAATCACAAATAGGTTACAAAAACTTACTTTAAAAAAACTAACAAAAATTGACTGACAAGCCTCAACAATGTAAAAACTACAGTAAAAAAAATATAAACAACAACAAAAGAAAGCACTTGAAACCATTTTCAGAGGCAAATATAATAAAATGAAAAAATAAGAAATCTCAAGCAGTAAGCATATGCAATAGAATACTTGTGAGCAGCTTTCTTTCTTTAGATTCACTTTGACCCATGATCCTATCATGGTTCTTAAACTACCTACCCTTCTTTACTTGGCCTATCTCTTTTTTTAATCAATATTTTTAATTATGATATTGTGGGGTACAGTTAAGGGTTAGGTATACAAATATGCTTAGTTCAGGCACCCTTGTTGATAAGAGGTGTCTCCCCATCCCCAGACAGATATTTACTACCATTAATCCCATCTTCCTTCCCCTCCACCCCCCATAGTTTCCCACCATTGTCAGTCATTTTCTTATAGTATTACATTGGATGTTCAAGGTCCACTATATGAGTGAGAATATGTGATACTCAGATCTTTGTTTCTGTGAGAGGTCACTCAGTATTATAGACTCAGTTTTGTCTAGGTTGCTACAAAATTCATGATTTTGTTCTTTTTTATGGCTGTGTAGTATTCCCTCATGTATATGTACCACATTTTAAAAATCCAGTCCTCTTTTGATGGACAGCATGGTTGCTTCCAGGTTCTTGCTATTGTGAACAATTTTGCAATAAACATATGTGTGCAGGTATCTTTTTAATAGAGTGATTTGAGTTCTTCAGAGTATATTCCCAGTAGGGGGATTGTGGGGTCATATGGGAGGTCAATATTTAGAACTTTTAGGAATTGCCATACTTTTTTCCACAGAGGTTGTACTAGTTTGCACTCCCACCAACAGTGTAGAAGTGTTCCCTTTCTGCCACACCCTCTCCAGCAACTGTTATTTTTTGAGTTATTGATAATTGCCATTCTGACTGGAGTTAGGTGGTATCTCAGTGTGGTTTTGATTTGTCTCTCCCTGATGATTACTGAGATTGAACATTTTTTCACGTGTCTGTTGGCTGCTCGGATGTCTTCCATTGTGAAGTGTCTGTTCATATGTTTTGCCCATTTGATAATGGGGTTGTTTGTTTTTTTCTTTTCAGCACGTTTGAGTTCCTTGTAGATCCAAGATGTTAAGCCTTTGTCAGGCCTGGAGGTGGCAAATACTTTTTCCCAGTCTGTAGGCTGTCTCCTTGCTCTCTTGGTTTCTTTGGTCTTGCAGAAGCTTGTCAGTTTAATGAGGTCCACTTGTCTATCTTATCTTTTATGGCCTGTGGGTTTTGGGTTTTGTTCAGGAACTGGATGCCAGTTCCAATTTCCATGAAGCTATTTCCTTCATTTTCTAAGGTTCTTATAGTTTGAGGTTTTACATTTATGTCTCTGATCCATTTAGAGTTAATTTTTGTTTATGGGGATAAATAGGGGTCCTGTTTCAATCTTCTGCATGTGGTCAGTCAGTTTTCCCAGCACCATTTACTGAATAGGTTCTCCTCTCCCCAGTGGTAGGTGGTGGAGTCTTTATTGAAGATGAGTTGATTGAGAAATTGAGGTTTTGCTTCTGGAATCTCAGTTCTATTCCATTGATCTATATGCCTGTTCCTGTACCAATATCAAGTTGTTTTAATGACTGTAACTTTATAGTAAAGTTTGAAGTCTGGTAATGTGATACCACCTGCTTTGTTTTTTTTGGTTTTTTTTGCTGAGGATTGTTCTAGCTATTCTTGGTTTTTTGTGTTTCCATATGAATTCCTGTGTTGTCTTTTCTAGGTCTGAGAAGAATGTTGCTGGTAATTTGATGGGTATTGCATTAGATCTTTAGATTGCCTTAGGTAAGATGGACATCTTCACAATGTTGATTCTTCCAATTCATGAGCATGGGATATTTTTCCACTTGTTTGTGTCATCTTTGATTTCTTTGAGCAGTGTTTTGTAATTTTCATTGTAAAGGTCTTTCATGTCTCTGGTTAGGAAGATGCCAAGGTATTTCTTTTTTTTGTGGCTATTGTGAATGGAATTGTGCTTTTTCTTTGGATTTCTGTTTGTTTATTATTGGTGTAAAGAAAAGCGATTGTCTTTTGCACATTTATTTTATATCCTGAGACTTTGCCAAAGTCCTTTATCAGTGTAAGGAGGTTTTTGACAGATCTCTTAGGTTTTCAAGGTACACAATCATGTCATCTGCAAAGAGAGATAGCTTGACTCCTTTTTTCCTATTTGAATACCCCTGATTGCCTTCTCTTCTCTGATTTCTCTAGCCAGGAATTCCAATACTATATTGAACAGAAGGGGTGAGAATGGGCATCCTTGTCTTGTTCCAGTTTTCAGGGGAAATGGTTCCAGTTTTTGTCCATTTAGGAGTATGCTGGCTGTGGGTTTCTCATAGATGGCTTTTACCATTTTGAGGTATGCTCCATGTATGCCTAGATGTTTGAGGGCTTTTATCAAGAAGGGGTACTGGATTTTATCAAAACCTTTTTCTGTGTCTAATGATATAATCATGTAGTTTTTGTTTTGACATCCGTTGATGTATTTAATTACATTTATGGCTTTACAAATGTTGAATGAGCCTTGCATCCCACAGATGAAGCCTACTTGGTCATGATGGATGATTTTTGAGATGTGTTGTTGAATCCGGTTCGCTAGGTTCTTGTTGAGAATTTTAGCATCTATGTTCATCAAAGACATTGGCCTGTAGTTCTCTTTCTTTGTTGGGTCTTTACCTGTCTTGGGTATCAATGTGATGTTAGGTTTGTAAAATGATTTGGGAAAAGTTCTGTCTTTTTCAGTTGCCTGGAATACCTTCAGTAGGATTGGTATAAGCTCCCCCCTGAATGTCTTGTAGAATTCTGCTGGAAAGCCATCTGGTTCAGGGCTCTTTTTTGTAGGTAGTTTTCTTATTACATAGTCAATTTCCTTAATTGTTATTGGTTTATTTAGGGTCTCAATTTCTTCTTGTTTCAACCTAGGCAGGTTGTGTGATGACATAAATTCCTCCATTTCTGAAAGGTTTTCAAGTTTGTTTCCATATAAGTGTACATAATAGTCTTTAATGATCTTCTGTAGTTCTTCAGGATCAGATGTGACTTCATATTTGTGTTTCTGATTGTGTTTATTTGAGCCTTTTCTTTCTATTTTTTGGTCACTCTAGCTCGGGGACCATCAATCTTGTTTATCCTTTTGAAGAACCAGTTTTTTGTTTCACTGATTTTTTGTATTATCTTTTTGTCTTCTATGTCCTGGATTTGGGCTTTTATTTTGGTGATCTGGATTCTTCTGTGGAAATTGGGGTTCTTGTGGTCCTGCTTTTCCAACTTTTTTAGGTGGCTTGTTAGGCTGTTAATTTGTGATCCTTCCATTTTCTTCAATAATTAGTGTGAATGTGAATGGACTAAATGCACCACTGAAAGACATTGAATGGAAAAATGGATAAAATATCACCAGGAAACAATCTATTGCCTTCAAAAGACTCACCTCACCAGAAAGAACACTCACAGACTCTAAGAAAGAGGATGGGAAACAAATTTTTAGGCAAATGGAACACAAGAGAAAGGTGGAATCATGATCTTAATCTCAGACAAAATACCCTTTAAGGTATCAAAAGTTAAAAAAGATACAGAAGGCCACTACATAATGATAAAAGGTTCAATCCATCAACAAGAAATATCTATCCTAAACATATATGCACCAAACATAGGAGCACCAACTTTCATCAAGCAGCTCCTAGGTAAACTAAAAAAAGATATTGACTCCAATACCATCATAACTGGGGACTTCAATACCCCACTCAGAACCTTAGACAGATCATCAGGACAAAAAATCAGCAACGAGATCTGAAACCTCAGTGTATTCTTGATCAAATGGACTTAATTTATACCTACAGAATCCTCCATACAAAGACCACAGAATGCACATTCTACTCATCACTACATGGAACATACTCTATGATCGACCACATACTTGGCCATAAATCAAGCATAAGCAAATTTAAAAGGACTGAAATTTTGCCATGCACATACTCGGACCACAGTGGAATAAAAATAATCATTAAAACCAACAAGGTCCCCCCAAAACCCACAAAGACATGGACACTGAACAACATGATGCTATACATCTCCTGAGTCAATCATGAAATCAAAACAGAGATTAAAAGATACCTGGAAACAAATGAAAATGAAGAAACATCTTACCAAAATCTCTGGGACGCCATGAAAGCTGTAGTAAGAGGGGGATTTATATCCCTACAAATGCACATGAAGAAAATGGAAGGATCGGCCTATCTCTACAGAGGGGCCCGCAGCACCCTGGGTAGGGTCCTATCCGTCCCGTGTTCTAATTAGAACAAAGCTTACCTTCAGGTCCCTGTTCCGGGCGCCACTTGCCAGAGTCCAGCTCCAGCAGGTCAGAGTTTCCTGAAAGAGGGACAATGTAGGTGTAGGAGAAAAACTTTGACACTGACTCTGCTGCAAGCAGGACAAATGCCGATTTATTGTCTTTTCCAACTCCTTTTCTACCCTACAAGTTTTTTGTTTCCAAGGCAATCAGTTACAATTGAATGGCCCAGACAGGTAATGTATCTTTGTTCATCCTGTTTTGATCTTAAAACATTATCATCCTAAACTATACATTTTTATAAGCTTCTAACATTTTTTAATGATTACCATTTCTTAATGTCCATACAGAACTTACTTATTCCTATAACTATTACATTAGAAATCACTACCAAGTTCTAAGCACTATAATTATCACATAGATTAACAAGTCACACTTGTGCCCTTCACACAGCAATTTGCAACTAGCTGGGGTAAAGCAACATTTTCAAGGTTTCTTAGCTGCAAGTTGACCTGACTAGTTTTCCCTAACTTCACACCTGGTGTTTACAATCTACATTAATTTTTTCTTGCCAGGGAGAATGAGCTTTAATGTTTGCAAAATAAAAGGCCTCTTGGGCTCAAGTCACCAGAATTACAAGCCTCCTTAACAAAGGGAAGTAAAGGCAAGGGGTAGTGGAGGCATGAGTGGAATTTTGGTTTCCATCCTCAGCTGTACAGAACTTTTTGACTGCAGCAATAACAAAAGTAGAAGAAGCAAGGGTCTCAGCTACCTAGGTTTGCTTTGCGACCCAGGATCTTCAGTCCCCTGAACTTTGTCAGCAGGCAGGCCTCCATGGCTGGTTCCTAACAAAACATGTGATATGGAAAGAAGGTATACATGCAGGGAGGGGTAGCAAATCATATAACCAAATCGTGAACAAATACCATGGAGGAGTTACATGTCAGCAACAAGAGAGAGCAGATGGAATAGTATAAGCGCCAGAGCAAGTCTGTGCTCAGACCAATGCAGGTTTGTTATATACCCTCTTGCCACGGCTCCAAATCCTAATTAGTTGTTCAATTATTTTGCTTTGTACTTGTCTAGAACTAATAAATAATTGTAGTCTCTTTAAGGATCTGGGGTTTATATAATAGGAAAAAGTGGAGACTACATCTAAACTTCATGCTTCCTGTCTTTCAAAGTATATTTTGAAAGTTTCCCTTTCAAAGCCTGTATGTGTGTTGGGGGTAGGGGGAATTAAAAAGAAAATCCCAATCACAGGGGCTTCTTTCATTTTGCTTGAAGTTTGACATTTAATTCTAGACTCCTTCTGCCCTCCCTTCATAAGTTCTAGATAACATAATTTTAGTATTTTTTTTAATAAGCATTTATTTCAGTTATGAAGATTGTGAATCAAAAGAAATGGAGATATTTGGGCAGGGTTACAGGATCTGAATACTTGAATCTTGTTTGTTTACTGTTCACATATTATACCAACAATATATCTGAGGGAAATAGTAAATGTAGACTAGGTTAGGAAAATTGTCACTCCTTAATATTGAAAATCCAAAACACTTAAACTTCAGGGAGTAGAGACTGGACGTACTGCTACTTAAATTTGAGTTAGGCCTAAGATTACAAACTAAAATGGCACCAGATAACTTATATAAATAAACCCAACAAATACTTAGCCCTGTTGACTTTACTGTTCCCATTATGAAGAAAGTCTAGTCCAAACAGCACAGCAGCAGTCAGGAATAAAATAGAAACAAGGGCAAGAAAGGAAGGACAAAAGTGTGTTTAAAGAGTCTATAATTTAGACTTTGCTTCCTGCCAGGAGTGATAATAAACAGAGAAGTCCATGTATAGGGAAAGGTAGAATACCATTCAAACTCGAACAATTTCCAGATAAGACTTGCATAACTGCAAAAAGAAGAGCAGGTGTTATAACCTCAGAGACAGAAAAGGGCTGTGCTCACCTCAATACAGACTCATTTTATCCTCTTCTTACTATGGCTCAAGGGTTTTCCTTTCTTTCTAAAAGAAGATCAGGTAAATTCTAAATTTGTCCTAACTTGAGGGTATCCAAAATACCCACCAACCTTCTATGCCTCTTCATGAAACAGGGGTTTCCCTTTCTGAGAGGAACCATAGTGTATGTCTTGTCTCTGTCTTGTTTCTAAGTTCAGTAGTTGCAGAAGTTCCTT
Source organism: Carlito syrichta (assembly GCF_000164805.1). Classification (NCBI taxonomy): domain Eukaryota; kingdom Metazoa; phylum Chordata; class Mammalia; order Primates; family Tarsiidae; genus Carlito; species Carlito syrichta. The sequence goes on from NW_007217140.1 coordinate 403,838, forward strand.
TGCTTGGACTGCAATTGCCAAAGGAATGAGTCATAGCTGTAATATTGGAGTTAACATTCTACTTCCAAATCATGTCATTTAACTTTTCCCTGATACATATATTCCAAATATCCCAATATACAATTAAAACTGTCTCTGTTTTGGGAGAGACTTCACTTCCTTTCATAAATGATATACTTCAAGTTTATAGTGGCAGTTCTCAAATTTTGTGACTAGAACAAGGTCTTTGCTTGTCTATATGTATCTCTCCATTCGTTCAAAGCTTCTTGAATGACATGTGATTTATATTAAAATGATTTCTGATACTGGTTTCTGCTCTGAAGTCTACAAAACATTATAATAAAGAAGTTCTGTTTTTACTCCAAATTGTTTTCTGTCTAGAAAAATGTAGATTTTTTTGCTCTTGCTGTATGTTGTCCAGTAGATGTCAGTGAGCACCACTGTGGCCTCTGATGTATCCTCTTCCCCTTATCTTAAACTTAACTAAGTTTAATAAATTTAATAGATATTTCTTCAATAACATCTACTGCTTCTTTATCAGCTTTTCTACATTTTGGATTTCAGACTTCTTATCTGACATATGGAAGGCTGACTTGGAGACAGCAGAATGAATGATATAAAACTTTGAGGAAGAAAGGATTTTGGACCAAGAGCCTGTACTTTTGTGTAAAGTCAAGTAATTATTGATGTCTGAGAACAAAATGTAAATTTTCCTAGAATTCAAAGATTCCCAAAATATATTTTTTATGAAACTTCTTTGCAAGTTTACATGAGAAATTACCTAAGTCTAATGTAATTGCATCATAATTATGATCTCAATATAGGAGAATATTTAATACGTAGAGAAATGATAAACAAAGAAACAAATATGTCATAAAATCTAAATATTTCCTTCAAGTAATGTACATATTCCATAGTTAGAAATATAAACAGACCAAAATCTCTGGTTCTCAAGTGAAACTCAAATTGGATAAAATTACAAAATAAAGGATACTTGGTTTTCAGGATGTATACTTAACACTTAATGATGAAAACAGTTTCTGTTTAAAAGGATGAAGAAATAAATACCTGAAAAATAATAGCTGTGTATATATATTAATATTAGCAATTATATAGAGATCATAATTACTATGGATAAATACGATTACTACTTTATAGTAATGGAAGTCAGTGATTTAAAATTTAACCATTCTTGAAAGTATGTAATTCTGTTTTACTGGGGTCTTAATTTGTATTTTTGTGATGACTATATAAAATCTAGTATAAAATAAATTTTGTTTGTCTTCCCTCCAATCTGACATTCTACTACAATGTTGCATCATATTTTTATCATGATTTTGTTACAGTCTATCAATTTTTTTGGAGAAAACAATATCAAAATTCAGTGAATTGGATTTTAAGAATCATAGCTAGCACAACAATAAGAACAGAAAGTTTATTTTTTGTATTTGCCAACTGCATATCTGACAAAGGCCTAACCTCCGGGATCTACAAGGAATTCAAAAGCGCAGAAAGGAAAAACAAAAAACAACCTATTAAAAAAGTGGGCAAAAACATGAATAAACACGTCTCAAAAGAAGACATATGAGCAGCCAACAGATACATGCAAAAATGCTCAACTTCACTAATCATCAGAGAATTGCAAATCAAAATCACATTGAGATACCACCTAACTCCAGTAAGAATGGCCATGATAAATAAACAAAAAACAACAGATATTGGTGAAGATGTGGAGAAAAGGGAATGCTTCTACATGGTTGGTGGGAATGCAACCTAGTTCAACCTCTGTGGAAAACATTGTGGCAATTCCTAAAATAACTAGAAATTGACCTTCCATATGATCCAGCTATCACCCTTCTGGGCATATGCCTGGAGGAACTTAAATCACTACAAAAAGGAACTTAAATCATGCTACACAAAAGATACTTGAACATGCATGTTTATTGTAGCACTATTTACAATAGCAAAAACATGGAACCATCATGCTGCCTATCAAATCTGGACTGAATAAAAAAATGTGGCACATATACACAATGGAATATAATGTAGCCATTAAGGACTTTGCAACAACTTAGATGGATTTAGAGTCTATAATACTCAGCAATCTATCACAGAAACAAAGAATTGAGCACCACATGTTCTCACTCATAAGCAGATCCTAAACATTGACCATAATACTATAGGAGAGGGACTGGCAGTAGCAGGAAACTGCCATGGGAGTTGGTGGAGGATGAACCCAACATCAATAAGGGTAACTGATCTCAAACCAGGTGAAGTGGAGACCAACTCTACCTATATGATGAACACTTGTATACCTAATCCTGAATTCTACCCCACATCTTAAATAAAATAAAAATAAAATACAGGAAGATCTTTTTGACTGAGCTATTTCTTAACAGTTATTAATTTGTGCCAAAGTGGCAGAATGATACTTAGTCTTGCAAAGCTTCTGTTAAAAGCAGTAATGGTTTCTGTACCTCTGTATCTCTGAGCTATTTGTAGGCATTCATTTTTTATTTTGATAGTTCTTTTCTCCTTCCCCTCCTGAAATCCTAATATTATAGAGAGATTTTTACATTTACTTTTCCTATAGTTTTATTTTCTTGTGCTATATCATTTAATTTTCTGCATTAACACATTTTTATAAGCAGATGATTTACTTATCTCACCTGTCATGACCTAAGATTGAATCCCTATTCGATTGCCCATTGGACATCTTTACCATAGACAAATCAAAATCACTGTCCAGTACTGAAATACCTTCTAAGATGCTCCTAAATCTCCCTTTCTCTTCAATTTCTTTATCTTGTTTATTAGTACTTTTATAGTTATGACCTCTCAAGAGATAAAATTTGACATCGTTAATTTTTTCTTCCATGTCTGAAGAAGGTCATTTCCTACCTCCTACATATACAGTTAGTTAAAAGTCCTATTGGTTCCTTCTTCTAAGTATGCCTTTTAAATGTACTTCTCAAATAATGTGGGATTGTAGAATCATATTGGGAACTCTGAAGAGAGCAAATATAATAGAAATATTGGAACAGGAATGGAATAGAAATTGACACCACACGTTTAAAAATACCTCTAGATAACTCTGGTTGCCAAATTAAAATAAAACGTAAAAAATACCAAAAACAATGTTAAAAACAAATGCAATTAACTACACAAAGAAGATAAAAATATAAGAGAATAATTAATAACAGACTACTATTCAAAACTATTGTCCTGATAATGGAGTCTGTTTTTATAGACAACAATAAATAAACAGAATTGAGTTAAATACTGGAAATCATCCTATATCAATAATCAAGGAAGACTTTTTAAAAAAGTAGGTGACACTAATTATTGCTAAAGTTCTATATTCGGGCAGTCATGGGATATTGGTAACAGTGTGTTATGAAGCATAATTATAGTAAATATTAATATATGAGGTGGGACCCCCACAAGCTGGAATTTATTTATAAAAATTATGTATTTATTCTTACAGGTTTAAACTTCAGTCACCTTCAAAGTACTCTCCGTTTGATGCAATACACCTATCAAGATACTTTTTCCAGTGCTCAAAACAGTTTTAAACTCATCAATTTTTATGCTTTTTAGTGCTTCTGCCATTTTTTGTTTCATCTCTTCCACATCGACAAAATGTTTCCCTTTGAGGACATTTTTCATCAAGGGACAAACAAAAAAAATCACTCTGAATAAGGTTGGGCGAATAGGGAGAGTAGGGCAGGGGGTCATGATATTTTGGGTCAAAAACTGCTGAACAGTATTTCACTGCTGCATATTGTTCATATAAATCACCCATCATGAAATGGGCAGGTGTGTTGAAAGAATCTTAAAAAAAAAAAGAAAAGAAAATTCACTGAAGCTGAATGCATTCTCTCACAATGCTGGCTGGTACACTGATGCCAATGGGTTTCTAGAACACATAACTTGTGGGGGAAGCCTGTACTACAAGAGTTTTGGAAGTCTGCCCCCCAAAAGATAATTCTATTTTTTTTTTTGGTCCTCTCCTTGTATTTCTATGTAAAAATGTTTCATCTAAGAACATAACAGAATTATCTCTCAAGTAGATTAGAGACTAGCCCTTTTAAAACAACTTTAAAAAATCAAATGTTTCAAAAGAGATTTTTCAGTGATACACATTTTTGGAAGAGAAAAAATAAAGGAGCAAACTTTCTAGATTACTTGACAAAACAGGCATATATTGATATAAAGACCTGTCAACTACTGCACAAAACATATAACTTTTGAAATTCATGTAAGACTACTACTCATTAGTAAGCATAATTAAAAATTAATTTTTAGTCCAATCAAGCTGAGGAATAAAATGATACTTTAATATTAGAAAATGTATAACTTATAAAGCATAACACGGTAGATCAGTAGTGATAAACCCAATTGATGCTCTCAAAGTTATTCCATAAATTTCAAATCAATTTCTAATTCAAAAGTTAATCAGAAGTAAAATGTCTAGTTAACATAAATATAAACTTTTGAAAAAGAGTATATTAGAAATATTAATTATTGTAGCTGGAGAAAATATGCCTCATTCTTCATGCATTGACCTGTTTAGGAAGGTAAGTAGATTCTATTGTAGGACATGGACTGAGATAAAGAGTTAACAAGATGAGTCTGAGATCAAACAGGAAACAATCTGTGTATCTTTGATATGTTATCTATATGGGATACCACTGGCAAAGAGTTTGAAAGGAAGTCTGAGTATCCTGTGGCTTAACTGGATGCTTAACCTCAAGTGCAGTTGGAGGTGAAGATCTCTGATTCTATAAACACCACTGGAGCCATATTTCCTTTGAAAGTCTACCCTTACCAAATGAAAAACTACACACAAACCAAGAAACTCGAAAAATAATTCCAGAAGGTAAAAAGTAGACTCAAAAAATATAAAAATAGAGATCAAATGAAATTTTAAAAGTTCAGATTATCAACAAAATTAACTTGTTTTTTTCCTAGTAAAATAAATACATCATTTAAAAAATATATTATGAGAAAAAGAGACAGAATATACATAAAAATGTAACAAGAGGGAGTGCATTGCTCTGCTTTAAGCCAATGCAAAACAAGCTGTTTCTGAGATCCTCTTTGTGAACCAATGAAAAGGATAAACAAAATATACACTTAAAAAGTGCTTGAGAGCTGGGCATGATGGCTCACTCCCATAATGTCAGCACTTTGAGAGGCATGGGTGAGGGGAATGTCTGAACCTCGGGGTTTAAGACCAGCCTGGGCAACTTGGTGAGACCTCGTTTCTACAATAAATTAAAAAATTAGCCAGTCATGGTGGTGCATGCCTGTAGTTCTGGCTACTTGATAGACTGAGGTGGAAGGATCGCCTGAGCCCAGCAGGTTGAAGCTGTGGTGGCTGTGACCATACCACTGCAAACCAGTCTGGGTGATAGAGTGAGACTCAGATTTTTAAAAAATGTGCTTGAGGATGTCACTGGAAATAGTGAAGTACAAAATTCCAAAAGTCTTTACCTGTTATGGACACAATGTTTGTGCTCCCATTAAATTCATATGTTGAAGCTCTCACCCCCAATGTGACAGTATTTAGAAACAGGGCCTTTATGGCAGTAATTAAAATTAAATGAAGTCATAAGGATAGGGCCCAATTAAATAGAGTAAGTGCTCTTATGGAGGAAATATCAGAGATCTCACTCTCTAATTCTCTGCACACACACCAAGAACAGTTCATGTGAGTACCCAGTGAGATGGTGATAGCCAGGATGAGAGGTCTCACTGAAAACCAAACACGTTTGCACCATGATCTCAGACTTTCAGCCTGCAGTTCTGTGAGAAAATAAATGTCTGTTATTTAAGCCACCCAATCTATGGCATTTTGTTATGGCAGCCCAAGATGACTATAAATTATCTCTATAAAACAATAAGTTAACTAGAAAAAAAGTCAGAAATCAACTTTCCCCCCTCAGAATTCTGGAAACTAATCAAAAGCTTGCAGCAAACAGGAACACTTAATCAGGAAAAAAGCTGAAGTTTGATAAAAACACTGAGATTTGTAGCATTTTAACTTCCTTTGGTTTATCCCCAGTTTAGTGGTAGTCTTGAAAATAACAGTCTGTATTCCTCCTACTGGTACTTAAATAGACAGTAGAATGGATCTCATTTAGCAGATACATACAGGGTAGAATTCACATTCATGAGTTTGAACTTCATGAGGATGGACTGAAACCCACATTCATTCTATTGCTTCTGACCTGTAAAGGAGAATATCTTGCAGAAGCCAGGGCCCTTCATCACAGAGTTAGCACACATAGTTGGCTTAAGATTCAGAGAAGTTGAAGGAGGATTCATAGAAAGGCAGAGAAACTGCAGGCCCAGCTGTTGCTTCATGCCAATGAGATAAATCTAGAGATCAGCAACAATATGTGCTAGCTACAAGATGGCTGCAATTTCCCATCCACTCTCCATCTCCCAGGAATATCTCTTGTGGCCCACCTTAACTGACAACATACAAGGAAGGACTTTCTTAAAAAATGTACTTCAGCCTAGCCAAATCGACACAATAGAAAGTTATCACAATGTTCTTAAATCAAAATTTCCATATATGAGAAAGTACAGAACCACATGAACATAAACTAAGTGGAAAAATACAACAGTAATAGACACAATAGGCCCAAAGTTAATCAAGACAGTAAAATAAGATAATAAGTTTAAAATAGCTGTAATTGATTTGGGTGATTATATACAGGAGTAGATAGAGATAACTTTAACAAAAAAGTGGAATCTATATAAAAATGAAAATTCTTGGAAATTCTAGAAAGAGAAATATAATTTCTGAATTTAAAAAACTAATTAAAAAATTTTAGCACAAATTAGACAGAAAGAATACAAGATTAGTCAATGGAAAGACTTTAATCATAAATATCGAAAGTGAATAATGGAGATAAGAAAGAACAGAAAAAAAGAAGAAGAAAAAAGCACAGAGAGGTACAATATACACTGAAAGAATCTAATAAGTATGTAACTAGAGACCCAGAAAGAGAAGAGCATAAGAATGGTGCAAGAGATATTTGAAGAAATAATAATTAAAATTTTATTTTTAAACTCATGTGATGTCAAACAGAATAAATACAAGTTAAGTTATATCAGACATATAATAATCAGACTGTGATAATCAAAATGAAGTTGTTAAATAAAAAAAGTAGACAAATTAAATTTAACAGAGTTTAGTTGAGCAAAGAATGATTTGTCAGTTAGGCAGTCCCCGAAGAGGCTCAGAGAGACTCCAGCATAGTAGCATAGTCATGTGGTGAAAGAATATTTATGGACAGAAAAAGGAAAGTAATGTATGGAAAATGGAAATGAGATACAGAAGCAGCTGTATGATTACAGCTTGATATTTGTCTTTTTAAAACTTAGTTTGGAAGTTGGCCACTGCAGATTGGCTGGAACTCAGTGATTGGCACAAGAGTAGGTTGCAGTCTGTTTACACATCCAATTGAGATACAGTTCACTATGTGAAAGATTATCTAGGTTAAACTTAAAATGGATAAAGAGGCAGCTTTAGACTCAACAAAGCAAATATGCATAAAGCAATCTGAAAATAAAAGACATATTGCCTTCAAAGAAGCAACAATAAGAAATTTGGTTGATTTTTCAAAATATAACATAAAAGCCAGAGAACAATGGAACAGCCTGTTTAACACTTTGTACCAGGTGACAGTATCCATCAAAAATGTAGCTTAAGCCAGGTTCGGTGGCTCAGTCTGTAATCCTGTGCCTTTGGGAGGCTGAGGTGAGTGGATTGCCTGAGCCTGCGGGTTCGAGACCCGCCTGGGCAGCGAGACCTCATCTCTACAATAAATAAAAAAATTAGCTGGGTATGGTAGCACACACCTGTAGTTCCAGCTACTTGGAAGTCTGAGTGGAAGGATCGTCGGAGCCCAGCAGGTCAAGGCTGCGGTGCCCAGGAGCAGCCACTGCACTTCAGTCTGGGCGACTGAGTGAGACTCCAACTAAAAAAAAAAAAAATGTATCTTAAATAAAGATAATTATATCACAACCTGGGAGAAGTTGTGGTGGTTAATTTTAGGTGTCAATCTGAATGTAGTTATGGAAACTTAGATAGCTGGTAAAACATTATGTCTGGGTGTGTCTGTGAGGGTGTTTCTGAAAGAGATGTACATGTGAATTGGATGATTTGCCCTCAATGTGGTCAGGCACCATCTAACCAGGTACGGGCCTAGATTTTTTTTTAAGGCGGAAGATAGGTAAATTTGTGTGCTCTGTTTCCTGGAGTTGGGACACTCTTTTTCTTTTGCCCTTGGTTATTAGGACTCCAGTGTCTCTAACCTTTAGACACAGACTGAAAATTATACCATCAGCATTCTTGGTTCTGACACTTTTGAACTTGGACCCAGAACCCCTGGGTCTTCAGCTTGCAGATGGCCTAGTGTGAGACTTCTCAGTTTCATGAGTGAGTGAGTTAAGGTCCCTAATAAATCCCCTGTCATATATCTCTATATTTCTATGTTTCTATGTCTATATATCACCTATCTGGCTATCTAGCTAACATCCTGTCTATTATCTATCTATCTGTCTATCTATCCATTTTGTGCCTCTAGAGAACACTGCCTAATACAGAAGTGAGTTTACTTTATTTTAAAGAGATGTTTACAAGTACCAAGATCTTGATTCTTGAAGCAAATTATATCATTAAAAAAGCACAGTTAATGCCTGAATATCTGTAAGCCAGTTTTTATGCTTTGAGCTTTCTAGATTTTCAGAAATTCCATTTTTATAAAATATACCATACAGATCTTTTTCTGAATGAAACTTTATCCAGTTTTCTTTTACATTGCAATAGGAGCTTGGTTGGGCATGCTGGCTCATGTCTGTAGTTCTAGTACTTTGGGAGGCTGAGGAAAGAGGATTGCTTGAACCCAGGTGTTTGAGACCAACCCAGCCAACGTAACAAGATGTCATCTCTACAGAAAATACAGAAATTAGCCAGGCATGGTAGCACATGCCTGTAGCCCCAACTGAGATGGAAGGGTATTATAAAATTCATACAATTATGAATCCTAATCCTGAAATCATTTTATATACTAAAATTCTCCCTTATGTCACTTATCAAAATAATAAGTACTCTGGCTTCATTAAGAAACACTATTCCTCCCTATATTTGTTTTACAAAATTATTCTTTTAGACTAATACATGAAAGAACTATTAGCCATTTATTTCATGATTTCTATGGTGCATTTTTCCAACTGATCAATTTTCTCTGATAATATGTAATCCATAAGCTCCAAAACTACCAATAAAATTTGATTGAATAATATTCCTTGATCTCTATATGCCACATTTAAAAAATCCATTCATCTCTTGATGGATGTTTAGGTTTCTGCCTTATTTTAAAGTCCTCTGAGATTTGTTTGTCATTGTTATATGATTCCCTAACTCAGATCATTTCAGATACAGAAAAAAAAATTGGAAAAATATTGAATGGTTATGTAGCTTGTCCTTATATTTCATGGTTCAAAGTAATTTATCTGCTTATAAATTTTTGGTTCACCTTTACTTGCCTTGAGTATCTTACATATGTCATATTATTTTCTTCTGGTGTAAATTATTACTGTTAGAATGTCTGACAGTAATCTGGTTTTAATATTGTTTACAAGAGTCTATCCTGGGGGATTTTTCCTGGGAAATCTACCAAAGAATAAGCTTTAGAAAACCAGAAAGACTGAAAAGAGAGTCATATAACTACTGGTAATGACCCTTACATGTAGTAGTTACTTTTGAAATAAAAGTTACATGAGGGTTAGCCCATGAAAAACCTTTAGTATCATTTGTCCTTAAAGAAAATTAAATTAAAAAGCAAATTAAAACCACTGTGAAATACCAGTATGCAAACCCTACTGGTATGGTTAAAAATACAAAGATTGGCAAAACAAACATGGACCAGGATGTGGAACAATACAAACTCTCTTACACTGCTGGTAGGGACACATTCAAATAGTACAATCACTATGTAAGAAAAATTTTGTCATTTTCATAAAGAGTTAAGCATACACATGCCATATGACAGAGACATTCTAGTTCTACATATTTAACCAAAGAAAATGATATATGTGCCCATATAAAAACTTGTACACAAATGTTCATAGCAGCTCTATGTAACAGCAAAAATATAGAAATGACCCCAAAGCTGAATGGTTAATCAGACTCATCACATTGTATGAAATATTCATACAATGGAAAACTCTTCAGCTATACATAAAACAATAAGGGTGAATTTGAAAATCATTATTCTGGCCAAAAGAAGTCAGACAAAAACAAGAATGTATTTTATGATTTCATTCATATAATATTATAGAAAATGCACATTAATCTCAAGTGACAGAAAGCAGATCAGTGGTTGTCTGAAGTTGGTGTTGAAGAGATAGTGAGGAATTGATTATCAAGAAGCATAAGGAAAATTTTGGAATTAATTAATATTGATTGTAATTATAGTTTAAAGGGTGTACAGATATGTCAAAATACATCAAATTATACATCTTAAATATGTACATCAGTTATAACTCAATAAAGATTTTAAAAGGAGAGTAAAAAGGAAAGACTGTAATGTATGATGGCTCTATGTTCTCATTCTCTAGATATAAAAACAGAGAATTCAAAAAACATATGTAAATTCTTTGGAATTCTATCAGCATTTTGAAGACTTCATCTCATCACCTTCTCTATTGTTTTTGATAAGAAGTAAGCCATCAACAGTGTGGTTCCCTTTTATGTGATGAGTCTTATTCATCTTTCTACTTTCAGAAATTTTCTTTCTGCTTCAACAATTTGACAATGATGCATGGATCCTTTCATGTTTATGCTACGTGGAGCTTTTTGAGCTCCTTTAATGTGTGATTGTTTTCCATCACATTTTTGTACTTCAGACAGTGTAATATCTATTGAAGTATTTTCAAGTTCACTGAGTTTTTCTTCTGCTTGGTCAATTCTGTATTGAGTCCCTCTAGTACTTTTTTTTTAAACAGGTCTCACTCTATGGTTCAGGTTGGAATGCAGGCATAATTATGGCTCACCTCAGCTTCAAGTGAACCTCCCATCTCAGTCTTCGGAGTAGCTGGGACTACAGGCATGTGCCACTCTGCCTGACTAATTAAATTTTTTTTTTGGTAGAGACAAGGTCTCAGTATGTTGTCCAGACTGGTCTTCAATCCCTGGGTTCAAACAATCTGTCTGTCTTGGCCTCTCAAAGTCCTGAGGTTACAGGCGTGAGCTGCTGCATTCAGCCTCCTCCAGTGGATTTTTAATTTCAGTTATTTTATTTTTCACCTCCACAATTGTTATTTGTGATTTTGTTGCACATATATGTATGTGTGTGTGTGTGTGTGCGTGTGTCTGTGTGTGTGTATCTCTTTATTAATAATCTCTACTTGGGAATAAGTCATTGTTATTACAATTCACTTTAATTCTTTAAAATTTTTGTTCAGCTCTTTGAACACAACAATAATACATTTGGGTCACTTCAAAGACAATTTCTATTGTCTGCTTTGTTTTGTATACACAGGATACTTTTTTTTCTATTTCTTTGCATGCCTTATAATTGCTTGTTGAAACTGGGCATTTTACATAATGTATTGCAATAAATATGAGTTATGATCTCTTTTCCCCCTACCTGCTGCCCTACTGCAGAATCTTGTCTTCCACGGTATAAGTGTAATTTTAGCAAGGTCCCCTTTGGATGCCACTTTTCACGAATCTCTATTAAATTTCTGACTAGTATGCCATTTTGTTGTTTCCTCATACTAGCATGGCTAAAATGTTAGTTTTCCCTTGAGCTCTTTACTGTTTTCTACAATATCGCTGGACTTTTCAATGCTTTGCCCCAAATAAAGTGTTCTTCACTGACAAAGAAGTGGAGGTGCCAATTTTTAAGGCTTACACTTCTTTTCTATGGTGAAACTTTTGTGTCATGGAACTTGGGTGTATGATAGAAGCTGGGAGCTCCTGGCAAAAATGCCACAGACTCCTACTATTCTTATCAAGGTTCAGTAAATGTTTTTTTTTTTTTTTTTTTTGAGTTGGAGTCTCACTCTGTCGCCCAGACTGGAGTGCAGTGGCCACTCCCGGCCACCACAGCCTCGACCTGCTGGGCTCCAGCGATCCTTCCGCCTCAGCCTTCCAAGTAGCCGGAGCTACAGGCATGCACTACCACGCCCAGCTGATTTTTTGATTTATTGTAGAGACGAGGTCTCACTGCCCAGGTGGGTCTCGAACCCGTGGGCTCGGGCAATCCACTCACCTCAGCGTCCCAAAGGCGCGGGATTACAGGCTGAGCCACCGAGCCCAGCTAGTAAATGTTTTATTTTATTTTATTATATATATATTTTAAAATTGTGGAGTACAATTCAGGGTTAGGTATACAAATATTCATTGTGCAGGTACCCTTGTTGATGAGGTGTGCCCCACCTCCCCAGGCAGATCTCGACTAGTGTCAATCCCACCTCCCCGCCGCGCCCCCCAGGCCCCGCAGTTTCCCTGCCAATTCTTTTGTTATAGTATTATAGTAGTTGTTCAAGGTCCACTTATAAGTAAGAACATGTGATATTCAGATCTTTGTTTCTGTGAAAGATCACTCAGTATTATAAACTCTAATTCCATCCCGGTTGCTACAAATGATTTTATTCTTCTTTATGTCTGCATAATATTCCATTGTGTACATGATGGGCAGCATGGTTGGTTGAGATATCACCTAACTCCAGTCAGAATGACTATCACCAATAACTCGAAAAATAACAGATGCTAGAGTGGATGTAGTGAAAAGGGAACACTTCTACACTGTTGGTGGAAGTGTAAACTAGCACAGCCTCTGTGGAAAACAGTGTAGTGATTCCTAAAAATTCTAAAAATTGCCCTTCCATATGACCCTGCAATCCCCCTACTGGGAATATACCTGGAAGAACTCAGATCACTCTATAAAAAAGATACCTGCATACGTATGTTTATCACGGCATTGTTCACAATAGTAAATGTTTTTGAATAAATGTTCTTGAATTTTAAAACTATTTAGCAATCAACAAAATTAACCAGAGAATACAATTTGTCTCATATATCTTTATTTGAAGTAATAGCTTGCCAGTTCAGCCAAATGTCTAATAAGAATTTATTTTCCTTATTCACTTTTCCAGAAACAACTATTTGGAATTTGGTGTGCATATTTTTGTATTTAGTGTGTGTGTGTGTTTATAAATATATATTTCATATCTCATTGTTTTATATTATTTCTATTTATATCATTATTATTAAACTTTAAAATTCCCTTTAAAACACACTTTTTCTTACCCAACAATGTCTGTGTAAGATAGTCATGATAATGCAAGGAAATCTATTTATTTTTTGAATTTTATTTTCATCTTAAAAATTGTTTTTTCCTCTTTCTTTTTACTATTCCATTCAGAACTGCAACAGTTAATTAGCCTAATAAGTGGAAAAACAAAAATGCAATATGTCCTTATAAGAATTTTTATTAATTATTGATAATTTTATCTACGATTTGCTTATATTAATCTATTTTCAAATCAGGAATATATGTGTTCCCATTTCTCCAAATAATCATCAAAGCTTGAAGTTTTTAACTGTTGGCTAGCATAATAGTGATGAGATAAAGTCTCATTGTTTTGAATTTAATTAATCTAAATAGTGATTTTAAAGACTATTTTATTTTTTTAATTTAACTTAATTTAAAAAATGTGGACAATTCAGGGTTAGGTACATACATGGCCATTGTACGGGTAAAATGTGGGTATCCTTACTGATGTTATGTGCCCCCCCGGTAGTGTCCCACCCCTGCCAATACCTTTTAAAAGACAATTTTCATATGTTTTACTTACTTTTATTTTATAAATAAAGTTTCTTTGGCACCAGGATCTGTGGTAAGTATTACACAAATATTAAATCAGGTCATCACCAAGAACCTATGAAGTAGGAACTATTGTTTGATCCGTCAATTCCCAAAAAAGAAATATTAAAATGTTATAGATGCATACAGAGCTATATATTTTTACTTGCATTCTTTAAGTATTCTCTTTCTAGATTTGAGTACATTAATATGTATGTGTATTGTGCAATAATTTTAAAAAGGTTTTGATGTATCGTTCTTTATTTTGTGATTGACCTCCTTATCCCTAATAATTTATTTCTAAACATATTATTCCTTAATATTAAGATATTTCTCACATATCTTTTGGTAGAAATTGCATAAATTTTGTCTTTGAATCCCTGTATTTTTAAATTTTCTGTTAAATATTTTAGTTAAGTCTCTTACAAACATCATAGATTTGAGAATTGTTTTCTTTTAACTAACATGTTTAATTCTTCATCAATATGACCTTTAATTACTGATATAGATTTATTTCTACTTTCAGAAGATTTTTTCCATTTTGCCATGCATATTATTGACTTCAATCCAGTTATTATCCTAAGTTATCTACTGATTATATGTTTTGAGTGAACAGTTTGTACAAGAACTACAAATATAATATAAATTTGAATAACCAAATACATTTTATTTACTCTTCACATGGCAATTATTTGGCCATGTATACAAGTGTGGGCCCACAATCATTTTCTTCTGCACCCTTAGCATATTGTACTGCTGTAGTCTTTCAATCCAGAGTTCCAGATGAGAAGTTTAATGCCTGTTCAATCCCTCTACTTTGTAGATGATCTATTAAGAAAATAAAATTTACTTAAGGCATTGTAAAATCACATCTTATTAAAGGCAAGTAGTGGAGATAAGAACATGTTTGAGAACCTATTGATATTTTCTGAGATACCAAAGATATTTTTAGAAAAGTCACAAGAAAAGGAACCTTATTTGGAAATTGATTAATTTGAATTCTATAGCTTAAATTGATTAGAGGAAAATATTTGCTGTTGAAATATAAGGAATCAAGTCATCCTAGAAAAAAACCTGATTTAATTTTCATATTATTACTGTGCAACTGAAGTAAATGGATATTCTGGTGAAATTGTAATCAATGGATATTCTCTATCTCTGTGTCTATGTGTGTGTCTGTTTGTCTCTGTTTCTGACTGTCATTTTCTATCTCCCCATATTCTATAATAATAGTCAATCTTTGTATGGTTTGTTTACTTGCTTGGGGAAGGCTATTGCAAAATTAAGTTGGTGCTTATATTGCAAGATGCAAGTTTAGGCGGAGTCTGAATTTACTTTTAAATTTTAAACATTTTTTTCTAAATATTCTTATTCATCCTCTTGATCGCAACTTGCAAAACTGTGAAACTTAAAGACTTAGAATTTGAATAATCAACTTTCTAACTAAACTCATTCATTGAAAAGGTCCAGAGAATGCAGTACTAAAAATCAATGAGATTCATCTCAAAACTCAATAGAAACCTAGCAGAAATAAAGAAAATATTAGGAAAAAATGTAGATAATATATACATATTTGGAAAAATTATTTTATCTTTGTAAAATAAAATTGATCTCATTATGGCAAATGATTATTA
The DNA here is from genome assembly GCF_000164805.1 of Carlito syrichta. Taxonomy (NCBI): domain Eukaryota; kingdom Metazoa; phylum Chordata; class Mammalia; order Primates; family Tarsiidae; genus Carlito; species Carlito syrichta. The sequence continues at coordinate 419,367 of NW_007217140.1, forward strand.
TTTTTTCATTTAAAAATTTAGCAGTCAATTTATGTCACTTCAATCTGTAGTAAATTTTGACCATTTTCAACTTTGGCCTTGTTATTGTAAGGTTGTTGCTATATAACAATGCAATATTAGCTATGTGATACATACTAGTAGAGCCTGAATAATGATAGAGTAACTTGGTCTTTGTAGAACATTGCATTGTGTAATCTTGAGTTCAAAGCAATTAATGTATTATCTTGACTTTTTTTTCAGAGAATTCTGAGACAAAAAATGGTAAGTCAATAAAATCTTAGAATGGCTAAAACCACTTACTCATTGGTCTCAATAGGACAAAGAGAGCAGCAACAAGAAAAGGCTTATGCAGCTGCAAGAACCTGAAAACAAGATTAGTTTTCTAAACTCCTGTGGACTCCTCAACTGTGAGAGAAAGTAAAACTTCTCCTTGACTGTAATCCTGCTTTTAATCTTATTGGGTCAAGAGGTAAATGTGAGTTGAGGTAAAGAATTTTGGCTACAGATTCCATACTACTTCCCTCTAGCATTAATCCTAGCCTATTTTTGCAAGGATAATGATTGGGTTGTTTTTCTTGGTGGCAGAAACTTGGCATGAGGACTACAAACATGTATTGCATCAGCACATTCTTGTCCCTTGCATTTGTCTTATCTCAGTGCATGGATGTCTCTCAACATTGGAAAGGCAATGAAGAGTCTGACTCTAGGCCAAAATCCTATGTGTGATACTCAAGCACAGGAAATTACAAAGGCTTTGCCTAGCAGGCCTCACAGGAGAAATCTGTTCTTCATGAAAGCTAGTACTTTGCAGTTTCTGGAGGGAGTTGCAGTCCCGCACTCAGATCCACCCTCAGACAGCCGTGCTCATATATTTTCTTAGTCCAGGAACCTCCTCTTGGAGGCCTCCTGGTCTGGAGGCTCAGCTGAGATGCATCTCAGTCACCTCTGATGAGGCCTTCTTTTTGCTGGAAGTCTTAACTAAAACTCTTATCACTCTGACTCATTCCTACCTCTTTCCAGTATCCTCTCGCTCCTCCTCCTAGATTATAAAATGACAGGAGCTCTTTGTAGTAAGTCAGCTTCCCCCATCTGCACTGATGGCCCCTGACCCCTGTCCAGTGCTATGGCACTGGGGAAAGTGAGACAGTGGGGAACCAGCAGTACTTTCTTTTTTGGCCTTTTTCTTTTACTACTGCATTAACTGAATACAGACTTCACTGTTACTTTTAATTTGGCTTGTCCAAATCAACCAACTCAACATCTGGCAGTTCCCTACAGGAGGTCTAGAGAAAGTTCAGAGTCAGTGGATGCAAGAAGAAGAAACAAAGTAGACCATTTTTTGTGGTTCTAAATGGAATCTTTTTGCTTAAATAAAAGTCTTGTCTATAATAACTCACCATAGGTTTGCACCGTGTTTTGGGGGAAAAGCCTGTTGGTAAACAAGAGTGTTAATTGGTTTAACCATGCATACACTTTTTAATAGAAGTTTTTAGGATTGCAAATTACAAGTAGAACACAAAATTCATATTAACATTTTCCTTTGTGGGTCACTAATTCTATATTCCCTTTCCTTTTCATGAAGAAATTATAGTTACACAATAAAGCCAGGAGTTTTAACTTTGGGCATGAGTTAGAAGATGTTTCAAAGATATATGCCCTTCTATGATCACAGGTTCAGAAATGTTCCTAATCCAGCCCCTGTGGACACTTGTATGTTTCTGAAAGAAAAAACTATGATATTAAATTTTCAATTCTGTCTTTGAGATCAATAGAAAAGAAACCATGGAAGCCTTGCAAAGAGCTTGAAATGCAGAAAGCTGTAGCAAATGCTTCGTCTTGTGAAACAGCTGGGCCTTCCAAGTTTTCCTGAGTGAGTTGTCACAATTGTGCAGTCAGAAATGAGAAGTTATTGAATTTGAGTCATTTAAACTGGTACTGGTAGAAACCCTAGGAGCCTCAAGAAGGCTGCGATCAGGAAGTTCTAGCATAGAACACAGGTCTTTGTGTTTTTTGTCCAGTTATTAAGGCACAGGGACCAGAGAGGTTGCCCCTCTGGGCATATGGAGATCCATACGCCTCTGAATTACCACCTTTCTCTTTCCATTTACCTCTCAATCCGAAGTAGATCAAGGAAATGAATATGGTGACAAAGATTGTTATCAAACACACCATCATAGTCATATCTTCTAAACACATAGTATTCAAATGGAATTTTGCATCTGAAATAGATTTACTTTTCAGGTTCTTATGGCTTCATTTGCATGAGGGTTGTGGAGAAGTAGGTTTAGCTATTTGGATGATGCTGAAGATGAGTACCTTTGGGCTAAGGCTGGAATAGGATTGTGAGGAGGCAGATGCCCAGTTTTTTTTTAATCAATATTTTTTATTATGGTTTTGTGGGGTACAGTTAAGGGTTAGGTGTACAATTACGTTTCATTCAGGCACCCTGTTGATAAGAGGTGTTTCCCCATCCACAGACAGATATTTGCTACTATTAATCCCATCCCCACCATAGTTTCCCAGTACCATCAGTCATTTTCTTATAGTATTACATTGGATGTTCAAGGTCCATTATATGAGTGAGAACATGTGATACTCGGATCTTTGTTTCTGTGAGAGGTCACTCAGTATTATAGACTCTAGTTCCATCCAGGTTGCTGCGAAATTCATGATTTTGTTCATTTTTATGGCTGTGTAGTATTCCATCATGTATATGTACCACATTTTTTAAATCCAGTCCTCTTTTGATGGGCAGCATGGTTGTTTCCAGGTTCTTGCTATTGTGAACAATGCGGAGATAAACACACGTGTGCAGGTATCTTTTTTATAGAGTGATTTGAGTTCTTCAGGGTATATTCCCAGTAGGGGAATTGCAGGGTCATACGGGAGGTTGATATTTAGAGCTTTTAGGAATCGCCACACTGCTTTCCACAGAGGTTGCACTAGTTTACACTCCCACCAACAGTGTAGAAGTGCTCCCTTTACGCCACACCCTCTCCAGCAGCTGTTATTTTTTGAGTTGTTGATAATTGCCATTCTGACTGGAGTTAGGTGGTATCTCAGTGTGGTTTTGATTTGCATCTCCCTGATGATTAGTGAGGTTGAACATTTCTTCATGTGTTTGTTGGCTGCTCGGATGTCCTCTTTTGTGAAGTGTCTGTTCATTTCTTTTGCCCATTTGATAACGGGGTTGTTTGTTTTTTTTCTTTTTAGCACGTTTTAGTTCCTTGTAGGTACAGGATGTTAAGCATTTGTCAGACCTGGTGTTGGCAAATAGTTTTTCCCAGTCTGTAGGCTATCTCCCAGCTCTCTTGGTTTCTTTGGCTTTGCAGAAGCTTGTCAGTTTAATAAGGTCCCACTTGTCTATCTTCTCTCTTATGACCTGTGGGTTTCGAGTTTTGTTCAGGAATTGGATGCCAGTTCCGATTTCCATGAGGGTATTTCCTTCATTTTCTAAAGTTCTTATGGTTTGAGGTTATACATTTAGGTCTCTGATCCATTTGGAGTTAACCATTGTGCATGGGGATAGATAGGAGTCCTGTTTCAATCTTCTGCATGTGGTCAGCCAGTTTTCTCAGCACCATTTAATGAATAGATTCTCCTCTCCCCAGTGGTAGGTGGTGGAGGCCTTGTTGAAGATGAGTTGGTTGATAAATTGAGGTTTTGCTTCTGGAATCTCAATTCTATTCCATTGATCTATATTTCTATTCCTATTCCAATACCAAGGTGTTTTGATGATTGTAACTTTATAGTAAAGTTTGAAGTCTGTTAATGTGATACCACCTGCTTTGATTTTTTTGCTGAGGATTATTCTGGCTATTCTTGGATGTTTGTGTTTCCATATGAATTCCTGTGTTGTCTTTTCTAGGTCTGAGAAGAATGTTGCTGGTAAATTGATGGGTATTGCATTGAATTTGTAGATTGCCTTAGGTAAGATGGACTTCTTCACAATGTTGTTTCTTCCAATCAATGAGCATGGGATATTTTTCCACTTGTTTGTGTCATCTTTGATTTCTTTGAGCAGTGTTTTGTAATTTTCATTGTAAAGATCTTTCACGTCTCTAGTTAGGAAGATGCCAAGGTATTTCATTTTTTTTGGTGGCTATTGTGAATGGAATTGTGTTTTTTATTTGGATTTCTGTTTGTTTATTATTGGTATAGAGAAATGCAATTGTCTTTTGTACATTTATTTTGTATCCTGAGACTTTGCCAAAGGCCTTTATGAGTATAAGGAGGTTTTTGACAGTTTCTCTTGGGTTTTCAAGGTACACAATCATATCATCTGCAAAGAGAGATAACTTGACTTCCTCCTTTCCTATTTGGATACCCCTGATTGCCTCCTCTTCTCTGATTGCTCAAGCCAGGACTTCCAATACTATGTTGAACATGAGGGGTGAGAGTGGGCATCGTTGTCTTATTCCAGTTTTCAGGGGAAATGGTTCCAATTTTTGCCCTTTTAGGAGTATGCTGGCTGTGGGTTTCTTGTAGATGGCTTTTACTATTTTGAGGTATGTTCCCCATATGCCTAGATGTTCAAGGTTTTTATCAAGAAGGGGTGCTGGATTTTATCAAAAGCTTTTTCTGCATCTAATGATATAATCATATGGTTTTTGTTTTAAAATCTGTTGATGTATTTAATAACATTTATGATTTTACAAATGTTGAACCAGCCTTGCTTCCCAGGAATGAAGCCTACTTGGTCATGATGGATGATTTTTGAGATGTATTGTTGAATTCGGTTTGCTAGGATCTTGTTGAGAATTTTAGCATCTATGTTCATCAAAGATATTGGCCTGTAGTTCTCTTTCTTTGTTGGATCTTTACCTGGCTTGAGTATCAATGTGATGTTGGCTTCATAAAATGATTTGGAGAGAGTTCCATCTTTTTCAATCGCCTGGAATACCTTCAGTAGAATTGGTATAATCTAATCTTTAAATGTCTTGTAGAATTCTGCTGAAAAGCCATCTGGACCAGGGGTTTTTTTTGTAAGAAGTTTTCTTATTACGTAGTCAATTTCCTTGATTGTTATTGGTCTGTTTAGGGTCTCTATTTCTTCTTGTTCCAATCTAGGTAGGTTGTGTGATATCAGAAAGTCCTCCATTTCTTTAAGGTTTTCAAGTTTGTTTCCATACAAGTGTACACAGTAGTCTCTAATGATCTTTTTGTATTTCTTCAGGGTCAGATGTGACTTCATCTTTTGTGTTTCTGATTGTGCTTATTTGATTTTTTTTCTCGTTTTTTCTTGGTCAGTGTAGCTAGGGACCCATCGATCTTGTTTATCCTTTCAAAGAACCAACTTTTTGTTTCATTGATTTTTTTGTATTATCTTTTTGTCTTCTATGTCCTGGGATTTGGGCTTTTATTTTGGTGATCTGGATTCTTCTGCTGAAATTAGGGTTTTTGTGGTCTTGCTTTTCCAGCTTTTTTAGGTGGCTTGTTAGGTTGTTAATTTGTGTTCCTTCCATTTTCTTCATGTGTGTTTGCAGGGATATAAATTCCCCTCTTACTAAAGCTTTCAAGGCATCCCAGAGATTTTGGTAAGATGTTTCTTCATTTTCATTTGTTTCCAGGTATCTTTTGATCTCTGTTTTGATTTCATCATTGACCCAGGAGTTGTTTAGCATCATGCTGTTTAGTGTCCATGTCTTTGTGGGTTTTGGGGGGACTTTGTTGGTGTCAATGTTTATTTTTATTCCACTGTGGCCCAAGAAGGTGCATGGTAGAATTTCCGTCCTTTTAAATTTGCTTATGCTTGATTTGTGGCCAATTACGTAGTCGATCTTAGAATACATTCCATGTGGTGATGAGTAGAATGTATATCCTGTGTTCTTTGGATGAAGTGTTCTGTAGGTATCAATTAAGTCCATTTGGTCCAAAGTCACATTGAGGTTCCGAATCTCCTTGCTGATTTTTTTGTCCTGATGATCTGTCTAGGGTTGTGAGTGGGGTATTAAAGTCCCCAGTTATGATGTTGTTAGAGTCAATATACTTCTTTAGTTTTTCTAGAAGTTGCTTTATGAAAGTTGGTGCTCCTATGTTGGGTGCATATATGTTTAGGATAGATATTTCTTGTTGATTGATTGAGCCTTTTATCATTATGTAGTGGCCTTCTGTATCTTTTTTGATTTTTAATAGCTTGAAGGGTATTTTGTCTGAAATTAAGATCACTACTCCTCCTTTCTTTTGTATTCCGTTCGCCTGAAAGTTTGTTTCCCATCCTCTTAATTTGAGTCTGTGGCTGTCCTTTCTAGTGAGATGAGTCTCTTGAAGGCAACAGATTGTTGCCTGATGATATTTTATCCTTTTTGCCATTCTATATCTTTTCAGTGGTGCATTTAGTCCATTCACATTTAGGCTAATAATTGAAATGCAAGAGTTGATCCCTGTCATAAGGTTCTTACAGAGTTGTTCCTGTTTGTTTGTTGTCTTTCTTTGGGATCTGGAGTTGGCTCATGTGTGTTTTTAATCTTTTGCCTGTACTCTTGTGAAGAATGTTGTTGTCTTTTTTCTTTTTCTTCTGTGTTCAGTACTTTCTTAAGTGTTTCTTGTAGAGGTGGTCTGGTGGCAGTGTAGCTTCTTAGGGATTGGATATCTGGAAAAGATTTCAATTTTCCCTCACTAATGATGCTTAGTTTGGCTGGGTAGGTTATTCTTGGTTGAAATTGTTTATCTTTTAGAAATTTGAAGATAGGGCTCCAGGCTCTCCTAGCCTGAAGGGTTTCTGTAGATAAATCTGCTGCTATTCTAATTGGTCTTCCCTGGTAGGTAGACTGGCCTTTTTCTCTTACTGCCTTTAGGATTTTTTTCCTTTATAGCTACTTTGTTTAGGCAAATTATTATGTGTCTGGGAGTTGGTCTTCTCATTTGTTGTCTTGCAGGGGTTCTCTGAATCTCTTGTGTTTGAATTTTTTCATCCTTGATGAGATGAGGGAAGTTTTCTTGAATGATTTCATGAAATGTTTGTTCCAGTGTGGCTTCTGTTTCTCTCTCTGCCTCAGGAAGCCCAGTTCCTCTTAGGTTTGGTCTCTTGAAGTGACCATTCATCTCTTGCAGGTTTTGTTCAGTCTTTTTGAGCTTCTTTTCTATGCTTTTGACAGTTTGGGTTAGTTCTGTGTTTTGGTCTTCGAGCTCTGAGATTCTTTCTTCTGCTTGGCTAATTCTACTTTCCATGCTTATTAGTCTGTTATTCATTTCCATCACAGTATTCTTTACTGCTGTTATTTCTGACATCAGCTCCTTCCTATTTTCCTCTTTTCTCTCCTCAATTTTTTAAATTCTCTCCATTAATGTCTTGATGTCTGGGTTTGTTGCATGTGACCAGTCATTCTGGGGGCTCTTCAATGTTTGTGTTCCAGAAACAGATGCCCATTTTTTAACTTAAGCAATATGGTATTTGCTCTGATTGGCCAAAATCTGAAGGATAGATACACTATGCCTTTGTCTGTGTTGTCTGGTGCTGAAGACCTAATCTGAGTCTGTCATCTGAAGCAGTAGTCTCCTTTAAAATATCTTTTCTGGGCGGTTCTAAGGTGAGAAACATCACTGTCTCATAATATTTGTTAATGTATTTTGTGATGGCAGTGCTATTGCCAACAATTAGGGTACCTCTTTCTTTTTTTTTCTAATATGTATTTTTTATTTTAAAATTGTGGGGTACAGTTAAGGGTTGGGTATACAAATATGCATTGTGCAGGTACCCTTGTTGATGAGGTGTGCTCCCCCGTCCCCAGACAGATATTGACTACCATTAATCCCACCTCCCTTCCTCTCCCTGCCCCCCATAGTTTCCTGTCACTGTCAAACCTTTTCTTAAAGCATTATAATAGTTGTTCAAGGTCCACTTACGAGTGAGAACATGTGATACTCAGATCTTTGTTTCTGTGAGAGATCACTCAGTATTATAAACTCTAATTCCATCCAGGTTGCTGCGAAATTCAAGATTTTGTTCTTTTTTATGGTTGCATGATATTCCATCATGTATATGTACCACATTTAAAAAAATCCAGTTCTCTTTTGATGGACAGCATGGTTGGTTCCATGATCTTGCTATTGTGAACAATGCTGTGATGAACATACGTGTGCAGGTGTCTTTTTAATAGAGTGATTTGAGTTCTTCAGGGTATATTCCCAGTAGGGTGATTGCAGGGTCATATAGAAGGTCGATTTTCAGAGCTTTTAGGAATTGCCACACTGATTTCCACAGAGAGGGCACCTCTTTCATTATTGGATAGCTATGTATGCCTATTAGAAATTACTTTCTTACATCAACTACAGTTATTAAACTAAAGTTATTTATCATCAAACATTTGCTGGATGAATGACTATTTAAATAAAAAGATAAATACCAGCAGGCAAGTCATGTGCTATGATTAGAACATGAGTAGAGGTGGTACTTTTCCTAATCTTGAGATGCTCAGGGCCTTTGAACAGGTGAGAGATATCTGAAATAGCTGAATAATAGTAATGATACAATATACTATCACCTGGAGTATACACATGGTCTCAAGGAATTCAGAAAAATAATGGTTCTCTAAAGAGTGAGAGGTTGAGGAAGTGAAAACTTGATATAGTTTTAAAGAGGAGAGGAGAATGAAAGAGTACACATGTACACACAACTGTGTGCATGTGTGTGTCTCTGCATGTGAGTGAAAGCTTGATGGTGTCAAAGTTAAAATATAAAGACAAATTTCTAAATTAACATTTTATTTTGGGAAGTAAGAATTTCAATTTGGGGCATACACACAGACCAGGTGTTCTTTGGTATGTCTGTAGAACAAATGGAAGGTTGGGAGTCTTATTAGAAAGAGAAATGCTATGTATTGTTTTGAAAGATGACTCACTGGCACTAGTGCAGTTTGAAGGAGCTGGCAAGCTCTGATTGGTGAGTTATGGTGGTGGGTAAAACCAGTCTTAGAGTTATGTCAGGTTGTTTCAGGAGCTACTAGCTAAAATTGATTTTAGGATTACATGGGGTGATTTCAGCAACTGGGTTTGTGAAAAATTTAATTATTGGAGCAGGTACTATGTGGCCTAAGTGCTTTTACCCCTGATTCCTCAAATCTGATTTAGTTGAGCATGACACAAATCACCCAATTTGTATAATAAACTTTTATAATGATTAGAATGATCGGAGCATGTGATGGAACAGAATAGGCAGTTCTTTACCTGAAGACCAAAGTTCATGAAGAAATCAAAGGAAGAATAAGTTAGAAATGAGTTTAATCAAAACATGAAAGTAAGAAGATGGCCTCAGGGAGAATTTGAGATTCATTTCTGTAACTATCTTACAAGAACCTAGAAAGAACTAAATCCGATCTCACATACCTCTTCTTTTATGATGCAAATTAAGTAGTGCACCAATTACAACGATTGAAAACACAATTATTTGTATGGCCATGGCACAAGGAGATTGCCAGCTTCAGGACATACCTAAAAAGAAAGAAAAAAAAAAAAAGATGTCACAACCATCAATTATTGGTGTGGAGGCACTTTGGACTGGGGAAAAATGTGCCTAAAAATCAAAAGCCATGTTTTGATGTCATCTGTCTGTATTCATTTAAAACTGGGCTAAGGCTTAAGTCTGAAGGACCAGAGATCTGTGGATGACAGGGACAAGAAGCAGAGCTGTTGTTAGAATGAAACATGTTTGGAGTTGAAGTTAAAAAGGCCTAGAAGAAAGCATTTCACCTTTCTTTTTCTCCAACTAGCCTATTAATCAATGGGCCTTATTAGAAAGCACTAATTGGAGTTATGTGCTGGTAATTATCATTTTATCTGGGATTGAAAAAGGCGAAGAGTAAGATAGCTCTGGAGATCTCTGAATTGCTAAGAAATCATAAGAGCTTTGGATACAAGAACATAATAAGTGAAAGAATCTTCAACATGTTTAAAATCTTACTTAGCACTTATAGTAGCACTTTTTGACTAGTCTCTCCATGAAATAATCTGTGGTATGGGGCTTACTACCATAGGAGTTACCTTTTCTCTGCTGGAGGTATAGGCACAATGTAACTTGGTGGTTAAAATATAGGATACAAAGAAGGCTCAACAAATCGGGTAGAAAAAGATATAACACACAAATGGAAAACAAAAATAAACAGAAGTAGCTATACATATATCAAATAAAATAAACTTTAAATCAACAACAGTAAAAAAGACAAAAAGTCATTATGTAATGATAAAGGATTTAATTCAACAAGAAGATAGAAATAACCTAAATATATGTGCATCCAACACCAGAGCACCAAGATTTATAAAACAAATACTACTAGACATTAGAAAGTGGATGGATAACAATACAATAGTAATACAATAATACTGGGGAAACTTCAACTTCCCACTGACAGCACTAGACAGATCATCAAGGCAGAAAAATCAACAAAGGAAATCTGGACTTAAACTGGGTTCTAGACCAAATGGATCTAATACATGTTTACAGGTTAGTGTTCAATGAATACAAAAGATGTCTTTTTCTCATCTGAGCATGGAACATTCTCCAAAATAGGCCATATGCTTGGCCATAAAGCAAGTGCCAATACACTACAAAAAAAAAAAAAATATATATATATATCAAGTATCATCTCATACCACAGGGGTATAAAATTAGATGTCAATACCAAGAGGAACTTTCAAAACTGTACAAATACATGGAAACTAAACAACTTGCTTCTGAACAGTCTTTGATTAAGTATCAAAATTAAGACAGAAATAAAATAGAGACACAGCATACCGAAATTTCTGGAATAAAGCAAAAGCAGTCCTAAGAGAAAAATTTCCAGCATTAAATGCCTGTATAAAAAAGACAGAAAGATCTCAAATTAACAACTTAACATCGCACCTCAAGCTACTGGAAAAACAAGAAAAAAACCAAAACCTAAAGCTAGCAGAAATAAGGAAATATTAAAGATCAGAGCTGGACTAAAAAAAAAAAAAAGTTGACAAAATGAAAAGTTAGTTTTTTGAAACTATAATCAAAATTGTTAGACTATGAGTTAGATTAACCAAAAAAGGAAAATTCAAATAAGTACAATCAGAAATGGCAAAGGTGACATTACAACTGATACCACAGAAATAGAAAAGATCATCAGAGGTTACTATGAGCACGTCTGTGTGCACAAGCTAAAAAACCTAGCAGAAATGAATAAGTTTCAGGAAACAACCTCCTAAGTTTAAACCAGGAAGAAATAGAAACCTGAACAGACCAACTAAAGTAATACAATTGAAGCAAAACTTCTAACAACAACAATACAACCATGACCGGATAGATTCACAGCAAAATTTTACCAGACATACAATGAAGAGTCGGTACCAATCTTACCAAAACCATTACAAAAATTCAAGGAAGAGGCATTCCTTCTTAACTCGTTTTATGAAACCAGTATCACCTTGATATCATAATTAGGCAAGGACACAATAAAAAGAGAAAACTACAGACTGATGACTTTTGCAAAATAGATGCAAAAATCCTCAACAAAGAACTAGCAAACTGAATCTAATAGCACGTTGAAAAGATAATACATCATAGTCAAGTGAGTTTTATTCCAGAGATGCAAGGATGGTTCAACATGCACAAATTAACGTGTAATTCACCTCATAAACAGAATTACAAAGAAAAATGATACAAGCATCTCAATAGATGTACAAAAAACATTTGATAAATTCCAACAGCCCTTTATGATAAAAACATTTAGCCACCTAGGCATCAAAGGAAGATACCCCAAGATAATTAAAGTCCTGTAAGACATGCAGCTAACATCATACTTAACAAGGAAAAGTTTAAAACATTTCCCCTATGAACTGGAAAAAAAAAGGATACCCAATTTTACTACTTCTATTCAACATAGTACTGGAAGTCCTAGCCAGAGCAACCAGGCAAGAGAAAGAAATAAAAGGCATCAAAATTGAAAAAGAGGAAGTCAAATTATCTCTGTTCACTGATGACATAGTCTTACATTTAGATAACTCTAAAGTATCCTCCAAAAACTCATAGACTTGATTAATAACATCAGTAAAATTTCAGCATATAAAATCAATGTACAAAAAATCAGCATCCTTTCTTTACACTAATGATATTCAAACTGAAAACCAAATCAAGAACTAATTCCATTTACAGTAGCCACACACACAAAATAAAATATCTAGGAATACATTTAATCAAAGAAGTGAAAGATCTCTACAAGAGGAACTATAAAACTGATGAAAGAAATTGCAGATCATAAGAACAAATGGAAGAACATCTCATTCTCATGGTTCAGAAGAATCAATATTTTTAAAATGACCATACTTTGAAAAACAATATGCATTTCAATGCAATTTCTATAAAATTACCAACATTATTTTCTGTAGAACTAGAAAAAACAATCCTAAAATTCACTTGGAACCACAAAAGAGTGTGAATGGCCACAGCAATCCTAAGCAAAAGTAACAAAGCTGGAAGCTTCACATTCCCTAACTTCAAATTATACTACAAGGATATAGTAACTAAAACAACATGGTACTAGTGTAAAAATAGACACATAGATTAATGGAATAGAATAAAGAACACAGAATAAAGCCACATACCTACATCAAACTGATCTTTGCCAAATTCATCCAAATTATACAATAGGGAAAGGGCATCCTTTTCAATAAATGGTCCTGGAAAAATTGGATAGTCATATGCAGACAAATTAAACTGGTTCCATATCTTTTACCATATACAAAAATTAACTCAAGATGGATTAAAGATTTAAATGTAAGACCTGAAACTATAAAAATCCTAAAAAAAATCTAGAAAACTTTAGAACCTTGTCCTAGGCATAGAACTTTTGAGTAAGACCTTGAAAGTAAATTTAACAAAAACAAATATAGACAAATATGACTTAATTAAACTAAAAAGCTTTTGCATGGCAAAAGAATTAATCAACAGAGTAAATAGAAAACTTACAGATGGGAAAAAAATTTTGTGAACTCTTCATCCATTAAAGGACTACTATCCATAATCTATAAGAAACTCAAACAATTCAACAAGAAAAAAACAATAACTTTATTAAAAAGTGGGCAAAGAAAATAGACATTTCTCAAAAGAAGACATACAAGCAGCCAACATACATATGAAAAAATTCTCAAGATCAGCGATAAATGCAAATTAAAACCACATTGAGATTCTATCTCATATCAGTCAGAATGGCTATTATTAAAAAGTGAAAAAACAACAGATATTGGCTAGGATGTGAAGAAAAGAAAACGCTTATACACTGTTGGTGAGAATGTAAATTATTAAAACTTCTATAAAAATCAGTATGGAGATTTCTCGAAGAACTAAAAATAGAACTACTATTTGACCAAAGCCCCACTACTGGGGATTTACTCAAAGGAAATGAAATTGTTATATCAAATTGACACTGGCAGTCATATGTTTATTGCAGCATTATTCACAGTAGCAAAGTCATAGAACCAACCTAAGTGTCTGTCAATGGGTGACTGGATTAAAACTGTGGTACATATATGCCATGGAATACTACACATTCATAAAAAAATAATAAAATTATGTTCTTTGCAGCAACATGGTTGGAGCTGGTGGTCATTATCCTAAGTGAAATAATCAGAAACAGAAAATCAAATGCTGCATGTTTCCACTTATAAGTGGGAACTAAACAATGAGTATACATGGTTATACAGAGGGAAATAATAGGCACCAGGGACTTTATAAGGCAGGAGGGTGGGCAGGGTGAGGGTTGAAAAATTACCTATTGGATACAGTGTTCAGTATTTGGGTGATGGGTACACTAAAAGCCCAGACATCACCACTATGCTATATATTCAGGTAGCAAATCTGCACATGTACTCCTTGAATCCATATATAAAAAGAAAGAAAGAAGTGGTCTCAGTATCCACATGGCTTATATTTAATCTTGTTTCCTACCATTGCTAGCTGTGTGATTTTTAGATAGGATACCTAAATTTGATGTGGGTATTTTTAACATATAGAAAATACTGTGATAATAATATTTAACTCAAAGGATATTATGGAGGTTAAATGCATTAATAATTGTAAAGTTCTTAGTATAGAGTTTGTCAATAGTAAAGATGCAATAAATGTTAGACTCTTATGATGATGTAATAATATCTGTTATAGAATTAACTCTGTCTCCTTGAACATGATCAATTCCAAATGATTCAAAAACACATCCTAGATAGAGATGCATAGAATGTCAGGAACTCAAACTATGCTGAGAGGAAGAGTTGAATAACAGGACAATCAGCTTGGCAAAGGTCAACTGAGAAATGTCCCTGACTGCAAATCTCTGAAGAGATATATGGGAAAGAAAAATTGCTACCCAGGTGGTCTTAGAACACTCAATAAGATGTAAGATACAGAATAAAATCTGTAATAAAAAAGGAAATACATTAAAAGATTTCATGAAGCACTAAAATTATAAACAAATTGAAAACTTAGTGTTAATAAGCAGATAGAAGATACAAGAGAGTTTACTTTGCACAACAGACACAAGCAGGGGTGAAAGTTGTGAGTTTGTGGCTTTCGAATGGTGGTGGGGTATTCTCCTTAAGGACCTCAACTACAGTTGTGAAAAATGACAGTTCTTGGGGTCAGATAACAAGGTTCAGATCAGAAGAGCATCTGGAAATGTAAAAGGGAAATCCAGGAAGTTGAGCGACACACAGGAGGACTGAAACCCTTAGCTGGTAGCTAAACTACTCGTGTTGGGAGGAGATCAGGGGACCTGGTTAAAAACAGGATGAGACCACAGGAGACTATTCTTGAAAGACAGAGTTGTACCAAAAGGGATCTGTGAGTCTGAAGCTTCTTAAATTGAGCATACTCCCAAACCATTAACAGCCTTTTGTTGTGTCTTAACTTTTCTTGCAAACAATGCAAGTCCTATTTCCTACAAAATAGCATAGTTGAGAATGGACAAAAAATTCTTTTCCTGGGAAGAGTAAATCACCTGAAGTTGCAACTAGTGTAACTCTCCCTGTGTGGTCTATTTTCCTGATGTTCTGATGAGCGACCTCTTCTCAGTCATTTCTGCCATGAGCAGTTAAACTTTATTTCCCGCCTCTGATGTGGTCACTGGACTCTGTAAGAAGTGCAGTGAGAAATATATGTAAATTGTTTTAGGTGTTAACTGTCAAAAAGCTTTCTCAGTTTGTTTGGAAATCTATCACCATAGCAAAAGGGGGTTTCAACTTGATTGAGGTACAAGAAGTCCAGGCTTTCAGATAACAGCATCATCAGCAGCTCCAGCTGTCAGAGAAGGATATATAGGACCAAGAAATGGATGGACAGCATATATTTAACACACACCCAACACGTTAGAACTTCCTGGGGCAGACAGACTTGGTAATTAAGGGTCAGGCAGCTTTAGCTCTCCCACTCCATGACTTTCTCCAACCCTTCAAACCAACTTACCTTGCTGTAGTTCTACACTGGGTATCATGATAAACAACAGCAGTGAAGCCAGCATTACACTCACAGTCAGTATCCAGACAGTATTTCAGGGCAATAGTTTATCCGAAAGAGATAGTTGCAAATTTTACCACTTAGAAAACCCATTAAACTATGAGTGATGATTCATCCAAAGCATGTTTCCATTCAAGACCCTATCACCTTGAAATATCAGACCTGGGCTAGTTTTAGGCACAATTATAATTTGGTGTGTGACAAGTAGGATAGAACCTGGAGTGGGACTGAGTTGGGTGTGATTTAATTTGAAGCTTGAGCAAAGGTGAGTGAAGGCCGTTCTCTATTTCTTTCCATCCACTCTGACACATGTTCTCCCTCACTAAAAGGGAAAAAGATGAGTTAAGGTCTTTTCCTAAAGCCTCAGACACAGGTCTCCAAGGACTATAATAAAGTGTCCCAACTCAATCCTTCAGTCCTTTTATCTAAACCATCAGTATATGTGCAGTACTGAATTCTCCAAAGTATTCACTGTGTCTGGAATTATTCCTGAACACATTCAGAGCCATAATTTTATGTACCCTCTACCCAGCTAAGATCTTCCACACTGCAATCAGGTGAGCTCAAAAAACACATTTGCCAGCTCATGATTTAGACAGGGGAAAGTTCTAAGTAAGGTTAAATTTAATAGGATTTTTTTCTTTATCATATGTTTTGGCTTTTATTCAGGTTTTCTGACATCAGTTAATGGAAGACAGGATCTCACTGAGATGTCTCTATTTCCCAGAGACATTTCCCAAAGATTTTGTTAATTACAATTCTTTTGAAACATGTTTTAACTAATTTATTTTTCATGGGAGTTTTATTTATTTGGAAATGAATTTCAAACTATCAATACAAATGCCAAGATACTACATAAAACATCCACAGGAATTTTTTCATATTTTCTTGAATTATGCACAAACATTTCCTACACAATCCAGCATATAACCGAAAAATGGTACTACATCTTTTTCTTTCAATTAGCATACAATGAAAAAGCAAGAATATATATATATATATAAATATATATATATATAACAAAAGTTTAACTAATAGACACTAGAAAGTTGACAGTTTAAGTCTATAGTTGAGAAATTATCTAGTAAAAATAATCAGAATTTATTCATCATCAGTCACTTCCATAACCAAGTGTTATTCTGATTAGTAAAGCTTACTGCCAGTTGGGCTTCTGGTATATGCTAATACCATTACTCAATCTGTAGTATTGCTCTCCACCTTAGTTCTTCACAACTACTAACATAGAAAATTGGAGAAAAGTGAGGGGAAGCATTTGCAAAAACAAACAAAAAATCCCCAGCTTATTATAAGCATGAATATGTATGATGGAATTTCTTCCCAGCAATAGACTTTCAAACCATCAAGAAATTACTAGAACTAAATTTGTCAAGTTATTTTGCCTATGTCCAAAAGATGCAATTATACATCTGACAGAGAAACTGAAAATAAAACTTAGTGCTTAGTTTGGGGGTTGATTGGGAAATTCAACCACCACTTGAAAAATGTCTTTAAAAAATGACCACCAAAAATAGATTCACTAAATTTATTTTAAAAATCATAAAAAGTTTCTTACAAAAGAGCATTACATTCTGCACACTGGTCTGAACAGATGCCAGGGACATGTGGACTATTGCTATTTTTTTCCCCTGTCCCACCCCCCCATGTTACAGTGACCACAAAGCAAGGTGGTCACAATAATTACTTGGGGAGTTTTTTTAAACCACCAACAATGAACAAAAATGAAATCCACTCACTCTGCTGCTGTTTCAAAATTTCAATGTTAGTTTTTGACACCCTTCCCCTCCTCCTGACCCTGTCTGTAAAGAACTGAAACATTACATCTGGTGAACAGCAAAGATTTCACTACACCTCAAATGCAGAACACCTATGAAGCAGAGGAATGTTGGCTTTTTAAACAGAAGCAGATTAAAAAAAAGATGCAGGACTCCTTCAGTTCTTCACTAGTCTTAGAAAAACTTTCCTGAGAATACTGCTTAACACTGTTCTGCAGCAAATACTATGCATTCTGTATCTGGTCCTGTGTTCCTGTAATGGTAATGATCCAATCTTCGGATCTTTCTAAAGGCTCATCAATTTTGATCGACGTTCCCAACTCATGATGGATTTGTTTAATCCGCTGATCACCTTTGCCAATGACAGATCCAGGCAAATCTTTGGGAATAGTTACTTGAGTGGTAATAATAGGTCTACCAAGATCACCATATAAGCCACGACACCCTACATAGGAATGATCGTATCCAGAGCCACCCTGTGTTTCATAAGCCATCTGCCATTCTGATGGGCTCCGTGTATCTATTGCAGAGTCCCAAGTTTTGTCAGCACTGAAACCAACCATGCCGTGGTAACGGTCTCCCGGTCTTTCTCTTCTGTCACAGGCCATTAGATCTCTTCCTCTAGGTGGTGATGGTGAAGGAAGAGGAAGATTCTGAGCTCTGCTACCACCCTGGCCACTTCGCCCAGGAGGAGGTGGTGGTGGTCCTCGACGAGGGCTCATATCATCATAATCTCTTCTAGAAGGAGACATAGGACACCCACCCTGACCAGGAGGCATTCTGTCAAACCACCTCTTTCCTGCATCGGAAATCCCATTGGATGCCCACACTGGTCAACAAATATCATTATAAAATCACTATATTCATAGGTTTCATCATAAAAATTGGGGTCATAAGGTTGTGCACGTCCTTTGATGGGAGACTCAGATATAAGATCAAGGATGATCTTTATGCAATCTACAACCCTATCAGGTTTTCCTCCAATAAGAACAATTCTGTCAGTGGAATGAGGGCAGCTTTCCTGGAAAAGCTTGATTGTTTGAGTGTTCTCTCGAAGTTCTTTGATTTTAGCACCTTGACCCCAGTAATTCCTCCTGCCAGACTCTGATGAATCAACAGTCTCAACTCACAGCCAAAGTCACTTCCTTTATAGTGTTGGTAATTTAAACATTCCACAGCATCAGATTCAAGTGGGAGCTGTCTGGTTGCAATGGGTGATGGCAACTGCAGGCCCTCTTCCAAGGAAGGGATGATTTTCTCCAGAATTTCTCCAATTGTTTCAATATCAGTACTGATACTCAATATGCGCTTGGGGCCACTGCTGTCTGGGACTGAAATACTGACATTATAGTCTCTACAGAGAGCCTTAATATTTCCAATCACTGCTCCAGCATTCTTGGTCTGAAGTAGAATGCGCAATTCAACCATCTCAGTCAGTGTTTCTAGATTTTTTAAATGCTTGTTCCTCTCCCATATTTTCTGCAGGGTGTTTTCCAAATTCACCATTAGTCTCAGTGTTGGAGAAGGTTTCCTCTGACTGTTCAATTTCCATTTTCTTCTATTAAAAGGACACACCAATCTCTAGGCCGCAAACTAGTGGGATGCAGGCAAAACGCTGAGGTCGGTGCAGCAGAGAAACAGAGGATAATGGTGTCTGCAGTGCTGTTGCCTGGAGCGCCCTCTTCTTTTCTCGTTTGTGCACTCACTAGCTGGGGGGAAGGGTGGGAAAGAGGACTGAAACATGTTTTTAACAGCGCATTTCTACTTTTAAAAATTTAACTCAGAAATTATACCTATTGTTATTTGCTGAAGTTGTAAATAAATTAACAAATATTTCCCCCTTTTTCCTTCTTTGTTCTGTACATACATTTAATCTGCTATGAATTCTGGGGACAGAGGATAGGTAGTTTATTCTTTCTCTATCCCCTGTAACTGTCTTGCTATTTCTTATACAACCATAATATGAAGTTTTGCTTTTTTCCTTGAAGATCAAATGAGAAAACATGTGTAAAAATATTTTGGTGTAGTAAATTGCTTCAGCTGTTAGGAGAGTCATTCCTATTACAATATTCTTGACTTAGAATATTCTTCTCAGCATCTGGCTCTAATGTTAATTGCATGGACTTCATAAACACTAATAATACATGCATATTTAATTGGCAATTTATAAGACATTCATTGGGCCTTATTTCAATATTTAAACATCAGTTATTTATTACTTTCTCACTATATGCCATCCAATATTTGAAGTGGTTGGGTTATGTCAGTGTATAAAATCAACAAAGATTCCTATCTTCATAGAAAGAAAGATAAGGGACAATAAATGTAATAAATAAGTTATACAGTGGGTCAAAAGGTGATAATATGATGCAAATAAGAAAAATGAAGGATGGTAAAAATATTAGGGAATTCCAGGTGGTGGGGATAGGTTACATTTTTTCAAGTTGGCTTGTCAAGGTAGTTCTTATTAGGAAGGTGAATTGAGTAGAAATTTGAAGAAGATAAAGGAAGTTAGTGGAATTTAGAGTATTCTAGAAAGAGAGAACAGCCAGAGCAAAGACCCCAAGACAGGAATATGTCTGGCATGGTTGGGAAACAGAAAGGAGATCTGTGTAATTAGAGTAGAGTGGGAAAAGGAGGACAAAGGACAAAGACTGGATCAGATAGGTAATTAACGTAGATAATGCAAGACATTGTGGGATATTTTACTCTGGATAAAATAGAGAATAATTGCAGGGTATTAAACAGAGAGTGATGTTTTATGTCTCTCATTTGTCTGTTGTGAATGTATCATAGTGGACAAGAGTAGAAATAGGATAACTTTTAGGATGCTATTGTCAAAATTTAGATCACAGGTGATGGTGTCTTAAACTTGAATGGCAATAGTAAAAATGTGGTGAGAGGTGATGAGATTCCGAATATAAAATATATTCTGAATATAAAATATATTCAGGATCTCATCACTAGAATTATTTCTTGATAGAAGTGATATCGAATATGAGAAATGGGAGTCAAGGATGATTTCAACAATTTTGTTCTGAAAAACTGAAATTATGAAGTGTGATTTAAAATTGAAAATGCAGTAATTAGGCAAGTAGGAGATAATCAGGAATTTGGCTTTTGATGTGTTTGGGTATTTATTAGACTTCTATGTTGAGTTTGGAGACGAGACTAGAGTTTCGGAAAGAGATCTGAGAAGGAGTTGCAATTTGAGGAGCCATCATCATATTGATATTCAAAGGCATAAGACAAAATGAAGTTCAAGAGAGAAAAGGCTTCCACTATCATCTTGATTTATTTCTTTATAACTTATATGTCAAAAACTTTCCATAAGAATTAGTTGAATCAGTCTTTCTACTTCTTTAACTTAATCTAGTTACACTATCCTCATTCTCAATGGTTCTTGACAAAGTACCAATCTACTGTTTAAGCAAACGCACCTGCCATCATCCATGTGTGATGTGAAGTTTCCCAATTCCATTACTTTACAAATGTTCCTGTCAATTTCTGTATATCTTTTCTTTTAAATACAACATTTACCCCCTTTCTGGAAAACAATCTTTAATTGACGCTGTTTTGTGGTCCATGCATGTTTAAAACATATTCTACATTCCTTTCATTTTTACTCAGCAATTTACTTGAAAGATGTTTTCCAACTCATCTCAACTTTTGCATATTGTGTTCCCTTAAGGATAGCAGTTTTGCACTGCCCATAACTTCAAGGATGATGTTCAGTCTAAGATATGCCCTGTCTCGTATGGCTGTTGTACTCAAGGAGCTAACCACTTAGTAGGTAGCAATATTCAAGTGCATACACACACCACATTCTCCCTACCAAGTGTACTGGAAGAAACATGAGGACAAAAGAGCAAAGTTGTGTTAATGCTTTATTCATAAAGAGTTGACCTACTCTTCCAGCCCTAGACATCTGGATCTTAGCACTTGATCCATACTTGACTACTTCCAGTTCCTCAGTGATGCTTTTTCACACCACTGTGACTTTGTTCATAACCTTATTGGCCTAGAGCCCCCCTTACCCCTTTCTTCATCTGGACCACTTTAGTCCTTCACAAAATCTCTCAAGATGAGTTTTTTCTCATTACGGCTCTGTGTAAGCTCCCCTTAGCTATGCAGCTATGGAGCCTGAGTGGCCATGGCCATCACAGCACTTGTTATTAGATCCTAATTGTCTGCTCATGTTTCCCTTCTCAACTAGCCTGATGGGTACTTGGGATAAGGTGCTGAGGATCCTTTGGCACCTGGAATGGTGCTGGCACTCTTGATATGTGGTCAATTCATGCCTCCTAGAAAAACAAGAAGAAAATACAATTGAGAAAATTGCTGTATTCACCACTGGAGGAAATGGCACTTGGACTGGAGAGCAAACAGAACTATAGTTCTTCCTGCTAGATATTAAAAGTTATTCTTAGGTTGCTCTTTAGAGTTCATCTTTGATGGGGAATAAGTCATATAAGTAAGCTTGTTAGCAATATTTTGGGAACAAAGTATTATGTTTCAAGAGGTGGACTTCTGTTTCAGAGTCATCAGGCAGTCTTAGAAATGCTTTCTCTTTCTTTAATGCTGCAGCAGTTATTACTGCCATAATACTGTGCAGGTTAAATAACCCTTGTTATATTGCTTTGCTCATTTTTACTTGTTTTTTTTAACCCTTTAAAACTAGTTGTGTGTGTGTTAGCTTTAGTAAAGTTCTATTAATTCCAAAAAAGATAAAAGTCTCAAACACTATGTCCTGGGAACTCCTACATAAAGTAGATAGAGTGAAAAAAATGAATGTAGCAAAAAGAATGAGAAAGAAAACAAGCAAGATAATGAATAAAGCCAAGAGAGTAATACAAGTGAAGAAAGTATATATAATGTATATATATATAAGTAATATATATATTATACATGCATTTTTTACTTTAGTTCATACATTTTATGGCAATGGCCATTATTTGAAGAACAAATACACAGTTCTCACCTGATAAGACAATACTTGTTATTCTTTCTTGGCCAGTTACAGGGTTTTGAAGGTAGCAAGCAACATTCCCATGGGAATGATCTTTGAGGCAAAACCTCATCTTCATGTTGAACAATTTGTTTCTATCTTGTAAATGTGATTTTGATGCAGGTGGAATGATTGCTCCCCTGCTATTTCTCCATTCCATATGAGGCTCTGGGAACCAACCTTCAGAATTACATTCCAATATAAGTCCTTTGGTATTAGGAGGATGCATAAGAATTTGTATTTCTAAGCTTGTAGCTGGTTGGAACAAAAGAAGGAAAGCAATATTTTTAAAGGAAGGGAAAGGGAAGCATAAGAGAGAAAGAAAAGCCCTCCTACCCCAGTTTAATTTCTCTATCCTTAGATATATTGATAGGTAAGCTCTGTGGGCTGATTGCCATGACAAGTCAGTCAAAAGGGAATAGAGATAGGCCAAATTATGATAAACAAATTAATAGCCTTGTCCTAAATAAGTCAGATGAGCAAATGCCTGTTTGTTTCATTTACTTATTCATTCAAAACAAATAAAACCTCAAAAATGTTTACTGAATATTTATTAAATCTAGCAGACTGGGATAGATCCTTGGATTATTATAATGAACACTGATGAATAATGAAAAACAATCAAGGTATCAATTATCATAGAACTGCTGGCTTAAAGTTTTTTCTTTGATTTCATCATTGGTTACTTTTGAGTTGCCATAATAAATTATAAACAATCAGTAACATTGTAAGTGCAAGTTTGCAACTTTATTTTATTTTATTTTTTTGAGTCGGAGTCTCACTCTGTTGCCCAGACTGGAGTGCAGTGGCATGCTCCCGGGCACCGCAGCCTCGACCTGCTGGGCTCTGGCGATCCTTCCGCCTCAGCCTTCCAAGTAGCTGGAACTACAGGTGTGCGCTACCACGCCCGGCTAATTTTTTTTTTGAGTTGGAGTCTCACTCTGTCGCCCAGACTGGAATGCAGTGGCTGCTCCTGGCCACTGCAGCCTTGACCCACTGGACTCCGGCAATCCTTCCGCCTCAGCCTTCCAAGTAACTGGAATTACAGACATGCGCTACCATGCCCGGCTGATTTTTTGATTTATTGTAGAGATGAGGTTTTGCCACGTTGCCCAGGTGGGTCTTGAACCCGTGGGCTCAGGCAATCCACTCACCTCAGCCTCCCAAAGTGCGGGATTACATGCTGAGCCACTGAGCCCATCTAATTTTAATTTATTGTAGAGATGCGGTCTCGCCAAGTCGTGCAGGCGGGTCTCGAACCTGAGGTCTCAGGCAATTCACTCACCTTGGTCTCCCAAAGCTAGGATTACAGGCTGAGCCACGAGCCCGGCCAAGTTTGCAACTTTAATTACAACTTTAATTTGCATTTTCTTTGCATACAATAGGTATTTGTGTGCAATCAGTTTCACATAAAAGAGTTAATACCACTGCTATCAAAATATAGTACATATCAGTTTAGAGAAAACAAACACATCGGAAAAATTTCAGGATATTACCTAGGACATAGGAGTTGCCTAATGTGTGTGTTAAAAAAGAATGAATAGAGATTTAAATTGTTACTCCAGAGGAGCTCTTTCCAATAAAATTTTCTGCAGTGGTGGAAATATTCTATGTCTGTGTCATCTAATACAGTAGCTGTTTGTCACATGAGATGACTAAGCACCTGAAATGTGGTCAGCGAGACTGAAGAGCTAAATGTGTAATCCTAGTTAATTTTAATATAAATTCAAATAGCCACATGTAGCTAGTGTATATTATATTTGGTAGCTCAGCTATAGACTATGAAGTTGGTGTTACGTAATATCCAATAAGGTGTTAAGTATGAGTGGGCCTAGAGTCCTCCACGTGTGTCCTCACATTTGGGAAGCCTTCAGCTTACTTCAAGTCCTCCATCTCCCCTCCATTTCTCTGTTAGAGTACTTCAAGGGTGAGGCTATCAACTTAAATGCTATATATCTGCATATAGCATGTAGTAGCATAAGTATGTATTGGAGGGTACTGAAGATTGTAGATGAAGACTTTTTGAAATAGGAAAATGAACCTGGAATTAAATAGTCAGTAAACCAAATCAGGGAGAAGTGAGAATAAGAATTATTAAGAAGACTGTCATAAAGATTCAAGTACTTTTTACTTAAGTTTTACTTGAACACCAGAAATAATTGAAAGTATTAAAATAACTGAAAGAATGAAAGGGATTCTGTAATCATCTAGAAATTTAACACTTTAGGTAGATATTGTTAAAAGATAGTAGCTACTGAGAGAGTGGATATTTGCATAGAAATCATTTTTGTCCTTGATCTTCCATTCTTCCCAGTTCAAAAACTAAATGCACGCATTTGAATTTGCTATCCAAACCAAGTAATATGAACATAATCAGGAACACTGAGAATTTTCCTGATACTCAGCCTCAGATGGGTTGAGAATCATGGGTGCATAGAAACCTCGGAGGGATCCAGTCTCACCTGTGACCTTCACTTCTGTGATGGCTTCTTCATGGAAATCACCATCTCTGAAGAGGCAGTGGTACGCCCATCATCATCAACTCCAACATTAAGGATCCTTAGGGTCACTTTACCTTCTCCAATGGCTTCTTTCAGGAGCTCTGTCCACTCTACATACTTCGAAGCAGTTTCTCCATACAAGTCTTTACCATTCTTGTACAGATGAACAGGTTGTGTGTAGCGGTCCTGGAACCAGCATATCTCCATGTGTTGTGCGCTCTGTGGTGGAGACAACTGGCAACTCAGCTCAACTTCCCCACCCAGTGGAACCAAGACTGGCCCCTCTAAGCCATTCATCATGAATTGTTCTGGGAAGGGAAACGGTAATCAAAAGGTGGGAGAGTATGAGTCAGAGCACACTTTTTATTTGACTCTCTCTCTTTCTCTTTCTCTATGTCTATCTGTGTCTGTCTCTCTGTCTACACACACACACACACACACACACACACACACACACACACACACACAAAGGGGACCCTCCCCAAACCAGAATTTATTAAAAATTGTGTATTTATTCTTACATGGTGAAACTTCAGTCACCTTCAAAGTACTCTCTGATGTAATACACCTATCGAGGCACATTTTCTACTGCTCAAAACAGTTTTTGAATTCATCCATTTTCATGCCTTTTAGTGCTTCTGCCATTTTGTTTCACCTCTTCCACATCAGCAGAATGTTTCCCTTTGAATATCTTTTTTTCCATTGGGGAAACAAAAAATGTCACTTGGTGCAAGATCAAGGGAATAGGGAATGTGGGGCATGGAGGTCGTGTTGTTTTTGGTCAAAAACTACTGAACACTCAGTG
Source organism: Carlito syrichta (assembly GCF_000164805.1). Classification (NCBI taxonomy): domain Eukaryota; kingdom Metazoa; phylum Chordata; class Mammalia; order Primates; family Tarsiidae; genus Carlito; species Carlito syrichta. Next base: position 444,937 of record NW_007217140.1, read on the forward strand.
CGGTGTGGGCAGGTGTGTTGTCATGGTGGAAGAACCAGTCACCTGTTTGCCACAAAATCAAGAGGTTTCTTCCACAAGGAAGCCTTTCACAACAACGCTAGCTGGTACACTGATGCCAATGCAGTCCTAGAATTCCTGCCTAATGGGAGAAGCCTGTACTACAAGGTGTCCTCTCTCAGGAAAAAAAAAGATAATTTTTTGAGTCTCCTTTATGTTTATTGAGGGCAAATTGCTTTCCTGAAGATAGCTTAATTTTGTACTTGACTTGAATAGTAGTTTATAAAATCACTTCTCTCAAGTAATATGAAAATATGGTTTCCATTGCTACTATTAAAAAACTGTACCAATCTAATAGTTGTTCTATCTTTCTTCCATTCTATTCTTTCATTCATTCTTTAAAAAAAATTTTTTTTTATTATAAAGATGTGGGGTACAAACAGGGTTAGGTATGCAAGCATCGATTATGCAGGTACTCTTGTTAATGAGGTATGCCCTTCCTTCCCCTAGCAGTTTCCCTCAACTGCCAATCCCACCCCACTCCCCTGACAATTTCCCATTACTGCCAAACACTTTCTTATAGTATTATAATTGTTCAAGGTCCACTTATGAGTGAAAACATATGGTACTCTTAAAAAAAATTTTTTTTTATTATAAAGATGTGGGGTACATTTCAGGGTTAGGTATACAAACATTGATCATGCAGGTACCCTTATTGATGAAGTATGCCCCTCCCTCCCCTGGCAGTTTCCCACAACTGCCAATCCCACCCCTATTCCCCTGACCGTTTCCCACTACTGCCAATCGCTTTCTTACAGCATTATAATTGTTCAAGGTCCGTTTATGAGTGAGAAGATATGGAACTCTGTTGTTTCTGTGATAAATCACTGTGTATGATCAACTCCAAATCCATCCAAGTTGCTGCAAAATCCATATATTTGTCCTTCTTTGTGGCTGCATAATATTCCATCGTATATATGTACCACTTTTTTTTTTTTTTTTCCAGTCCAGCTTCGATGGGCAACATGGTTGGTTTCATGTTTTTGCTATTGTGAATAGAGCTGCAACAAACATACATGTGCAGATATCTTTTTGGTAGAATGATTTGAGTTCCTCTGGGTATATTCCCAGTAGGGGAATTGCTGGGTCATATGGAAGGTCAATTGGAAAAAAACAAACAGCCTCTTTAAAAAGTAGGCAAAAGACATGAATAGACACTTCTCAAAAGAAGATATACGGGCAGCCAACAAACACATGAAAAAGTGCTCAGCCTCACTCATCATCAGAGAAATGCAAATCAAAACAACACTGAGATACCACCTAACCCCTGTAAGAATGGCCATCATTAATAAAACAAACAACAGATGCTGGCGAGTATGTGGAGAAAAAGGAACACTTCTACACTGCTAGTAGGAACGCAAACTGGTACAGCCTCTTTGGAAGACAGTGTTGCAATTCTGGTACTCTGTTCTTTGTTTCTGTGATAGATCACTGAGTATGATCGACTCCAAATTCATCCAAGTTGCTGCAAAGTTCGTATATTTGTCCTTCTAATATTCCATAGTGTATATGTACCACATTTTGTTTATACAGTCCACCTTCAACGGGCAGCATTGTTCCATGTTTTTGCAATTGCGATATTATTTCATTCATTCTAAACATTCGTTCTTTCAGACTGCTTTAAACATTTTTAAAAAAATACCTTTGGGGAATACAAACAATTTTTGGTCTGAGCTTTAAAAGTACCCACTCTCAGACTGCTTTTAAGACTTTATACTTTAACTGTAATTAATCTATGCATGAGTTTATTATTTTTTTTCTGGATAAGCTTCACGGTGCTTCTTGAATTGGATATTTCTTGCCTTTAATTCTGAAAACGTTTCCCCCATCATATGTTTAATTTTGTTATTTCTTTTATTCTCTACATTCTGTTATTGCATAAGTCCTCTGTTCAGCATATCATCTCTCAATTCTCTTGGGTATTACCAGCAAGATGTCTTAAAAGCAAGATATTTTCAACTGCCACCACCTGGCCCTAAATGTCTTAATTTAAAATGTTTCATTTTTTTCTTTCTGATTGAAACAACTTGGCTACAACAGACATTCTTTCCATTTAGAGACCCAGAACTCTTTGATGATGTTTAGTCCCCAACCAGAATAAGATATGGGAAGAGGGGACATTTTAGACTCTCATTTTTGTCCCTTGCCCCACTCATTGAGGATAGGATGAAAAAATAGTTGCTGGTACACTTGTACTCTCTATTTCCCTATGTGATATCTTTCTTATCTCTCCCAGTCCCTTTGTTATATTGCTACTTAGTAAAGGTTATCAAGTGAATTCAGGTTTTTCTTACCCTGGGGGAGAAAATGAGTCTCAAGTATTAATGTATGATTAAAAAATTAATATTAAAATGTTAAAAATTATTTTGAGTGTGAAATTAATCGTTTAATCTCCATTGTATTTTATGTTTATAAGTCTTTGAAAATTAAAATTTAAAGTATTTGAGTATTGCTAATGAAGTTAATTTTATTTCTTTAAACAATGAAATACCAATTATGTATCTAAAATATTGGTTATTTTATTTTATTGGTTTATATCAAATGCATATGTAACAGACAAAATAATCACAAATAGAGTGATTCCAAGCTAATTTTCACATTTACCTTTATATCTATTTAATAATAATAATGATATATAGGGTTAAATCAATTAATCATTACTTTCTACTAGTTTTTATGTCTAATGAGTTGTATAAATTGATATGTTCTTAAGGTTGCATTATACCTACTTTAATAAGTTTCAGAACACAGTGTCAGGAATAGTCAAGTAAAAAGATAAGACTACAAGATGGCAGTAACAAAAAAGCTTCTATTTGGTCAGCACTTCGACAGGGTTGAAAAAGAAGACAGTCCTCACTGCATGAGGCTTTATAGAAGCACAGAGGTCCATTATACAGAGTGGAGAGGGGACCAAAACTCCCAGGGATGGAGGAGAGTTTTGTATCTAGGTAACATCACTTCACAGTACAGTAGGGACTCTCTGGACTGGAGAGTTCTGATGGATGGCAGCAGCAGCTTGGGCTCTTTATAACAAGCAGATGTTGGATATAGTTTCACAGGGTATACAAAGCTAAAAATCTGCCTGTTTTGGATATATTTAAAACAAATGGATGCAGAAAGTTTTGAGTTTAGCGTTGGTGGCTTTTGAGCTAATGAGTCTCAGCCTGTTTTAAGAAGTGAGCAACAAAGGGCCAATATACAATAACCATCTTTGACTCATTTATATAACAATTTGTTAAAACCCAGAATACTACAGCCAAAAGAGTGAACCTTAATATAAAATTGAACTTTAGTTATCTGCTGACACTGGTTCATCAATTTTAATAAATGTACCACACTAATGCAAGAGGTTAACAATAGGGGAAACTATATGTGTGTGAGAGGGCAGGGAAAGAGGGAATTGTGTTATGTGGGAACTGCAAATATTTTCTGTGCAATTTTTATGTGAACCAAAAACTACTCTAGAAAATACGGTCTATCAAAATTAAAAAAATAAATGAGGAGAAAAAGGAAAGAAAAGTAAATGAAAACTTGGGAGAAATTTTGTAATTTGCAAAATGAAGTAAAAAGTCAAAGCAAAAAATTATGTGAGTCCAAAACATAATTAATCATTATAATTAATCAATTAACTAATCATTAATAGATAAGTCCATTGAGCTATAATTAGTCAAAAATACATAGAACAGGTAAAAAAGGATAAAAAATTAATTCTTAATATTTAAGAATTCTTTAAAAAACAAAGAAAAACAATGCAAAGGAAATATGGAGTAAAATCATGTTAGTAATTCAGAGAAAAAGAAATACAATTTTAAAAAGATACTCAGATTCACTCATTAATAAAAAAGTAAAATGTAATCACTGTGAGATTCTACTTTTCATCTGTCAGTTTGTAAATATAAAAAGCCCTGACACCCCTAACACCCATCTGACATATATGCTGTTAGTTGAAGTGTACATTGATAACTATTTCAGGATAAATTTTTTTTCTTGAGTCAGAGTCTTACTTGGTCACCCATGCTGGAGTGCAATGGCACAATCACAGGTCATGCAGCCTCAACCTCATGGGCTCAGGCAATTCTTCCACACTAATGCAAGGAGCTGGGACTATAGGGATGTGTCACTATGCTGGGCTATTTAAAAAAAATTTTTTTTAGAGATGACACTTTGCTATGTTGCCCAGGCTTGTCTTGAACTCCTGGGCTCAGGCAATCCTCCTGCCTTGGCCTACCAAAGTACTGGGGTAATAGTTATGAGCCATCACACTTGACCCACAACAATATTTTTAATATCACAATAAAATAATCTTTGACCAGTGGTTCTACTCATAGGAATGTTTCCTACACTCATACTCCCAGGTGTGCTAAAAAATATATATGCAGCCAGGCTCGGTGGCTCAGCCCGTAATCCCGCACCTTTGGGAGGCTGAGGTGAGTGAATTGCCTGAGCCCGCGGGTTCGAGACCCGCCTGGGCAGCGAGACCTCATCTCTACAATAAATCAAAAAATCAGCCGGGCGTGGTAGCGCATGCCTGTAATTCCAGCTACTGGGAAGGCTGAGGCGGAAGGATCACCAGAGCCCAGCAGTCGAAGCTGAGGTGGCCGGGAGCAGTCACTGCACTCCAGTCTGGGTGACAGAGTGAGACTCCAACTCAAAAAAAAAAAAAAAAAGATATATATATATATATATGCAAGGATATTTGTGGCAGTATTATATTTCTTAGTCAAAGATCGGATACCACATAAATATGCATCAGTAAGATTTCTACCATGTAAAAAGCAGCTTTTGCCAAGAAATTTAAAAACTTTTATGCCATGTATCGTCTCAGGCTTTCCATTTATATGGCTTTAAATGAACTATATTCATTTGTATTTTGCATAGATTCCCTTACAAATGCAAATTCTCATTGCTTGTCAAGGTCCCTTCAGTCTATCCCATTTTGGCTTATCTTATGCCCTTCTGTACCCATAACTCATACGAATTCCAATATGCATTCACAGCTTGGACCACTTCCTCACTGTATAAGTGATAAATAAATGTGTCACCTCAATCCAAATATTGGGTTATCAAGGACAAGTATTAGGTTTTCTTCACTTATTTTTTCTCTGTGGAAGCTAACGCAAATCTGAGAACATGATAGACTTGCTGATTAGAAATAATGAATTTTTCCTAACTATAAGCTGAGTCTTACAGTACATGTTCTCATCATGTAGCTGTATATTAAAACTGAGGAACAATGGTCAAAAGGGCTTATCACTCTTGCTGGGTCCTCACTTTTTCTGGCATGCTTGATATTGACATGACTCATAAATGTAGGAGAGAGATTCTTACCTGAACTTGGTGTTATCATCTGAAGGAGGTACATGACAGCAAAGTATCTGGAGAAAGGCAGTCCTGTAGTTTCCATGACACCTATGATAAGAAATGGGGCAGGTTCAGAAACTTTGATAACAGGAGTAGTGTGTCAGAGAAATCACATATGTCCATATCTTTTTATAGTAATTCACTCTCAAGTGGAGTTGTCAGATGAAATGTAAGACTCTCAGGTAGATTTTGATTTTAGATAAATAATGAATAATTTTTATTGAATGTATTCCCCATGCACTATTTAGTATCATATAATTTTTATTTGCTAAATATGGTCACTCCACTTTTTATTTTTTATTTTTTATTTTTTTTGAGTTGGAGTCTCACTCTGTCGCCCAGACTGGAGTGCAGTGGCTGCTCCCGGCCACCGCAGCCTCGATCTGCTGGGCTCCGGCGATCCTTCTGCCTCAGCCTTTCAAGTAGCCAGAATTACAGGCATGCTCTACCATGCCCGGCTGATTTTTTGATTTATTGTAGAGATGAGGTCTCGCTGCCCAGGTGGGTCTCGAACCCACGGGCTCAGGCAATCCACTTACCTCAGCCTCCCAAAGGTGCGGGATTACAGGCTGAGCCACCAAGCCCGGCTGGTCACTCCACTTTTAATAATGTTCAATGATCAAGTTCAATCAGATGCTTTTTTTTTCCCATTAGAAGATTGTTTCCTTCTAGGTTAGATGTGATTTGTCTTCCAGTTTTGCAAACTTCATCGGGTAAACTGCTTCTTCAGAGAAAGTGGCAGCAGATCTGGGGAGGAGGTCCTGATCTCCAAAGTCTTAGCATCTGCCAAAATTATTTACACAAAAATATTTACAAAAATATATTACACAGGTAAGTTTGAAGACAGAGATTTAACCTTATAACTCTGATGGGTTGAACCAAGTGGCCCTTTTGGAAAGGAATATGACTTTGTTACACTTAGTTGTGGCAATTCCTAGAATTTTCTTCTACTGGAGAACTCATAATTAGAGACAGAAGTGTGGATCTATATGGTCAGTAAAGAACAGAGAGAAAACTGAAATTGTTTTTCTCCATCAAACGTAAAGGCTTTAAAAAATCAGTTCTAGAATTGTTTAACTTTTGACTTAGCAGACAAATATGATAGTTGTCTTTTCTCAACTCAATAAAAGAAGAAAGGTTTGCTGGGTGCTAGAGTTATAGATGGGTGCACAATTAGATGGTAACAATAATGTGAAAATGTCATCCTGTGTATGTGGACAGCTTTTGGAACCCTGGAGAATATTTCCCTCTGTAGCATCATGGTAGGAAGAAAAAGGTCCACAAAGGCTTTTCTAGTGAGGTGGTACCTATGTTTTGAATAATGAGGTAGATATCTCACAGAATGTAAAGGGAATGAGGACATACATCAGAAAGAATATATGTAAACCTTACAGAGCAAGGGGAATTGAAGAAAATTTAGTAAGATTAAGCACATTGCGAAAGGCTTCACATGCTAGGTTAACACACACTAGGCTAATGAATTTTAGCTTTATTCTCTAGAATAAGGAACTACTAAAAGCCTAAAATGCAGTGTGCATAGTGGTTAAAAGCAAAGTCCTGGAAAGGTACTGCCTAAGTTTAAATCCTGGCTTTATTATTTAGTTGTATGAACTTAAGCACGTTACTAAAACTCTGTGACTCAATTTTTTCAGCTATAAATGACAGATAGTTATATCATTCTTATTACATTTGCTATTGGAACTGATGGAGTTTTATATCCAAAGTGGCCAGAATAGTGCCTGATAAGTACTATACTATAAAGTATAAGTACTATAAGGAACTTAAGAACTATAAAGTATTTATTTTCTCATCATTTTTTGTATTATTAAAGTTTGATATTTAAAAGTGAGGTCTTTAAAACCAGGCTCAATCCTGGCTCTACTATATAACAATTGTGTGACCTTAGATTATTTATGTAAATACTAACTAAAAAACAGATAAAAGAGTTTATACTTTATTGGGTTAAATAAGTTAAATATGAAATGTTTAGATTAAAAAAATGGACCATAGCAAATGTTCAAAAAATGCTATCTCTAGTTATTTATAAAGGATTTAAAAATGTGGCATACATGATTTTGTTCTTTTTTATGACTGCATAATATTCCATTGTGTGTATGTACCACATTTTACAAATCCAGGCTTCTTTTGATGGACAGCATGGTTGGTTCCATGATCTTGCTAGTGTGAACAATGCTGTGATAAACATAACGTGTGCAGGTATCTTTTTTATAGAGTGATTTGAGTTCTTCAGGGTATATTCCCAGTAGGGGAATTGTGGGATCATATGGAAGGTCAATTTTTAGAGCTTTTAGGAATCGCCACACTGATTTCCACAGAGGCTGCACTAGTTTACACTCCCACCAACAGTGTAGAAGTGTTCCCTTTTCACCACATCCTCTCCAGCATCTGTTATTTT